>NC_056730.1:1116220610-1116498110 GCF_019279795.1 Protopterus annectens
AACAAAAGCACCAAAATCGACCACAAAAATTCTGGTCAGGCATAAATAAACTTCTCCACCCAGGCCAATCGACTACCCCTACCCCCTTAACTACCCTCCAACAACCTCCTAAAATCATTGCTAACACCTTTAACACTTTCTTTACAGAAACCGTGCAATCCCTAGCCAGTAAGCTATCTCCCAAGTACCACCAACCCCACACCTGATAATAAGATCCCCTTTAAGCTTGATCCAGTACCAACATATTTTATTAAGTCCCTGATTAAAAAAAGATGAAACCCACCACCCTTTCAGCAGTCCTACTACCTACAGAATATCTCCAAAAAGCCGCTAATGAAATGGCACACTCCATATCAATTTTAATCAGTAGAACTATCCACGAAGCCTATGTCCCCCACATCTGGAAAATCTCCCACATTGTTCCTCTTCATACAGAGGGAGATTCCACTGAACTTTCAAATTACAGGCCTATAGCCATTCTGTCTCCCTTGGCTAAAATAATGGAAAAATGTCTCCACAAGCAATTTCTTGCCTATCTGAATCAAAACACTCTCCTAGCCCCCTCCCAGCATGGATTTAGACCTTGCGATAGTACAACATCAGCCCTTCTCTCCTTCTCCCATACAGTAAATCAAAACAGAATGACAACAAGCTCTCATCAGCCCTCTTCCTTGACCTACCCAAGGCATTTCATATGGTAAATCACCAGCTACTCTTAAACACATTAAAATCACTCTCCATAGATAACCTAGCAATTACCTGGTTTTATTCTTACCTAAGTGACAGGATATTCTTCCATAGTACAGCTTGTTGTCTATCATCCCTTTTACCAGTCACCCATGGAGTCCCACAGGGATCTATATTATGTCCCCTCCTATTCTCCATATTTATTAATGACCTGTACAAAGTCATCCCTGATGAAACTTTTATTCAGTATGTAGATGACTCAACCCTAATCTGCTCTACCACCTCCCCCACAGATTTACAATCCTTGTCCCAAATCACTTTCAACAAAGTAAAGAACTGGCTCACTGGTCGCCAGCTACTATTAAACCGAAGTAAAACCAAACTATTACTCTTCTCCCCCACTCTCAAGGTCCCCTCACCACTTCTCATCATAATATCTAACAATAGTACCATCATTTCACCAGAACCTAGTACTAAACTACTGGGAGTGATCATCGACAACAACTTCAAGTTTGATGCTCACATAGACAAAACTATTAAAACAGTTAATAAAAAATTAGGCTCTTTTTATACAGGATTAAACTATTCCTAACCCCATCTGCTAGAACTGTTATTGCCCGTACACATCTGCTATCGACCCTTCTTTGTGCCTCACCCATCTTCGTAAACCTAAGCAAATCTAACCTCAATAAATTTACTAGGTCCTACAATAACGTTGCCAGATTTGCCACAGGATCAGCTTATAGAACCCATCACTGCCTTAACCTTCAATCATTAGAATAGCTTGAACTACCCTATCAATTGCAATATAACCAACTAATAATTATTAACAAAATCCTCTACGAACCAGACGGTACACCCATACTGAAAATTATTATTACCCCCTACAGTAGCCTAAAATCCATTCGCTCTTACAAACAATTGCTAGTGCAAACCGTTAAAACCAGCAATTCAGCTGGTGAATCACTATTCTCCAACTCTGCCGGTAAAAACTGGAACCTACTTCCTGCTGAACTCACCACTGACCCTTCCTTATCCCAATTCAAAAAATCCCTTGGGAAATACCTAAAAAAATGCAGTGACTTTGTCCCTGTATAAACCCTGACTAAACCCACTCAAACATAATTCATAAATGAGAATCTCATTACAATAATAAAACTCTGACTCTCTTAACTGTTTAAAATTCTGTGCATCACCCACCTACTGGAAAGACTTAAAGTTAACACTACACCATGTATGATAACCACCTTATTATACGTGTTTTCCTTTTTCATATGAAATCTTTAACTATTTCTTTCTCAGCTACTTGCTTCCAACCTTTGCTGTGTGTATGTGAGAAAAACATGTACCTGTGTTTAGATATCGTTAAACAAATCTCAGTTTTGGGATAACTCGCATTAATTATTTCACTATATTTACACTTGTTTTTGTACATTTGGAGCTTTTCTCCCCGGGCCTCCCCTGAAAATGGACCTGTATCCAGTCGGACTTTCCCAGTTAACAAATGTAAAATAAATTATTAAATATATCATTCATATTTATATATATATATATATATATATATATATACACACACACACACACACACATATATATGTTATATAGTGAAACCGAGAGAGAAGAAATAAGTGTTAGAATATAAACAGTTAGAAAGAAAAAATATAATAATGACTGCAGTACTCAAATGTCCTAAGGCTACATTGAACATGCTCTCCAGGACTGCAATATTTTGAAAGGCACAACAAATTAGTCTACTGTTAGAGAAAAATACTTTAAAAAGACCAAAAGCATAAGGTTCAGTTCAGGTATCTTTATTCTTGCGCAAGGAGACAAAAAATGCAGTTACAGAATTTGACTAAATCAGGAAGTGTCACAGTTATTATACCTTTCTTTCAAGACATTACCCACTACGACTGACGTAGCAGATCACCAGTTCATAATTCTGTTATTTTACAGATATTTCTCATGTTTCTAGCTGACTCTTCAAAGTTAAAAAAAAAAAAAAGATTTTTCAGTAAACAGGATGGCCTTGATGTGACCACTGGTCAATTAGAACTTTCTTGCTATGTGATGTTACAAGTCTAGGTACTAGGGCTAATTGAAGCACAATGCAAGTACAGATTTCTGAAGCAGTTTATTGTTCATTATATCTAACTATCTTGCAGCTTGTGCACTTTTTCATCAACACTAACAGAGCTTATTGTCTATAATGAATGGATCTACAGAAATTATTATTATTCTCCTTTTAATTTCCTGACCTAGCAGAAAATCACCTGCTTTCCAGTACATTTCCAAGGCATAAACATGTATTTTGCTGTGCTAGCAAAACTAGGTCAGAGTGCATCTTGCAGTGTCAGAAAGCACAACTTCAGAGAAGCACATTTTCAGTCTCAAATAGAACTAATGCTGCATATAGAATAAAAATGTGTTAATCTTCCCTTATTAGAATAAGCATTGCATACATATATTAATACATATTTTTCTAACATTTCCCCCCTGTTAATACTTTTTATTCTATTTCAAAAGCATAAACAGTTTGTTTCTTCTCCTAACTTCTTCCTTTGAGGATTTGCAGCTGAGAGTGTCATTCAGTTTAAACTTATGAAAGTGTTTCCTTTTTCAACAGTTCTTCGATTTCAGTACTTTGATACAAAGTCTCAGAAACTGACATGTCTATAAAATCTTTGATTAATTTTTTCATGCAAGGAATTCCACACCATATGCATGTTCCTAACAATAGTAATCCCACACAAATGGCAATCAGGATGTTCATTAGGATGGAACCCCACCCCCCAAATGAATTCTGGAAAAAGTCCTTCAGTGGGTTTGGGCCTGGCCTGGTCATGTCTGACACTTGTTGGATCACTTCCAAATGGTCATTTAATTTTGTGCTTATTGTCGGGAATGAACAAACAGCACTCGTCTTTGATTAAAGCGCACGTACCACCTCTTGCCGCTAGGGTGAAGTCAAGAGCCATGCGGTTTTGAAGCACCACAGTTCTCATTGCATTCAGTTCATCAGTCATTAATTCAAGAGCAGAAAAAGTTGCATTGCTCATGACCTCGAAGTTTGGATAGCTTTCTCAGTTCCCAAATTGATTTAACTGCACCATATGCAGGGGCTGTGACAGCCCAGCCCAGGATATGATAGTGTCACTCAAGTCCATGTGTGCTAGTTTACTTTTGTCTTTCACGGAGTTATGGTTCCTCCAGCCTGCTACGATCTGTCCCACTGGATTCTCAGGTTTCTTGATTGGATTTTCAGGTTTCTTTGTGACATCTCTGACATTTCAAATTCCCCCATGAGGCAAAGCTGTAGTGTGTCATATGGCCAGAACCAGGTAACCCAAAAAACAACTGCCGGACCAAATCTCAGGCAACCATTTGTATGCCTTTTTCCCACATATGAAATAACAGTTTTCTACCTTAGTATTGATATACACCTTCCCTGCATGAAACATTTTCTTATCTATAATAGATAGTTGCTTTAAAAGAATAGGATTATTTTGTATATCACTGACAGTTTTATGCAAGGACTCAAAATATGAGTCATAATCTGCATCACAAATTGTTTCTGTATTTTTAGCATTTTTAGGTTTAATGTAACATTTATAAGAAACAGTCACATTACATCTACTCCAACCTACTTGAATAGTGTAATTCTTAAAATAGCATACAATTCCTGTTTGTGTAACAGGTAGAAATAATGCAATTTTGTCTCTAGATTTCACAGGTGTAGTCTCAAAAATCAAGTTTCCCAGGTCTCATTGACCCCTAGGGGGACAGCAGCCATCAATAATCCCCCGTATGCTGTTGGTATAGCTGTGCAAATCCAACAATTTGAAATATTAAAAGTCTCAGCATACACATATTTGATTGCTTGGTAAGTGTTAAAGCTCGGATGCCAGTCTATGAGTGTTGAATCACGTTTGTTCAGTCTAGCTGGTGTGGCTGAAGAAAAGAAAGGCCTCCGCAAAAGCCACAGCAAAAAGAACATTGTCACTAATGCAGTTATTAAGATGATTATGCAACACTGCTGAATATATTGCTGAAACCATTCAGTATTTCTATTGTCTCTAGGTCTTGTCGTCATTTTACTGCTGCTGTATGTTAGCAAGAGTTTTATCAAGTCCAAAGTTTTTGACTAGTTTACAGTGTGTCAAATGAATCCAAGATGAACGTTCCACAATCTTGACTGCTGTGGGCGTGCTCAGCAGTACTTGATACGGACCTTCCCACTTTGGTGTCGTCCGATATTGTCTTCACCCAGACCCAAGTGCCTGGGGCTACTGCTACTTTGGAGGGGTTAGTTTGGTCTTTATCTGAAACAGAATGAAACTGTAAAAGATGTTTGTTATTTAGCATATTCCTCATGTAATCTGCAAGTGTCCAATCTGCTTCCTGGTCTGCAGGCTTGAGAGATTTCCACTGAGGTATATAATAAGCTCTTCCGAAAATCTTTTCGAAAGGTGTCAATCCTTTTGCATTTGGAACAGTTCTCATGCTCAACAATGCCAGGGGCAAATAGTACACCAAATTCTGCTGTGTTTCTGCTATAAGCTTCTTTAAGCTTATTCTTTAAAACTTCATTGTGCCTTTCTACCAACCCTGCAGATTGAGGGTGATATGCACAGTGATGTTTTAAAGAAATCCCAAAATACTGACTTAGCTGTTGTATAGTTTGGTTAACGAAATGTGTACCATTGTCACTGTAGATCCTTTCCGGTATGCCAAATCTAGGAATAGTCTCTTTGACTAGGGTCTTTGCAACAGTGGCTGCATCTGGTTTACTAGTTGGAAAGGCCTCCACCCATTTGGAGAACATATCCACAATGACAAGGCAGTGCTTTTTGTTTTCACATTTGTTCAATTCTATGAAATCCATACAGATGGTATGAAACGGATACGGTGGTGTAGGGAAGCTCCCTTGCTTGGGCTTTAATGCCCCTTGTGCATGATGTTTATTACAAGTGTGACATGACAGGCAAAATTTTTTATTGTAGTTTGAAAACCCATACGTAGCGAACACCCGATTCACTAACTGTACCATCCCCCTGTTGAGACATGGCTCTACCCATGGCTCAACAAAGCTGCATATCTAAATAAATTAGAGGGTAATATTGGTTTTCCCTCTTTGGAGATGTACAGCCCTTCCTTGAGAATTGCTTCTCGTCTTTTCCATTTTTGTTTTTCAGCCTGTGTAGTAAGTGTCTGCATTGTTTTCAACATTTCTAAGTCTAAAATCTCAGAAGGTTGTAATTCCTCGTTCAAAAGAAATGCTTCTGAGGCTGCTTGCTTTGCAGCTGTGTCAGCTCTCGCATTGCCTTTTGAAATCCTATCTTGTTGTTTTGTATGAGCTATGCATTTACAAATAGCTACTTTCTGAGGCAACTGAATAGAATCTAACAAATCTAAAATAAAGTGTGCATGCTTAATCGGTTTGCCAGTAGATGTCACCATTCCTCGATTCTTCCACTGTTGTGCAAAACATGTACAGTAGAAAAAGCATACTGGCTGTCTGTAAAAATGTTTATGCTTTTACCCTTTGCCAAGGTACAAGCCCGTGTCAAGGCAATCAACTCTGCTGCTTGTGCAGATAAGTTATGTGGTAGAGGTTTCGCTTCTACAATCTCAGTATCAGAAACTACTGCATAACCTGTTAGGTTCTGTCCTGTAGGACTCCTTTTGCATGAGCCATCCACGTAATATGTCATCTCGGCATCTCGGTCTTTTCTAGGCAGTGTCTTTTGCTCCATTACCAGTTATGGGGTGTGCTATCCACAGGAGTTGGGAGCAAGGTAGACGGAGTCAAAGTAGTACATTGTTCAATTGTCATGTGAGGTTGGCTCAGCAATATAGTCATACAAGAAAGATGCCTAGCAGGGGAAAGATATGCTATTTTTTCTTGCAGTAAAATGATTGCAACTGCATGAGGCACTCTCAATGTGAGAGGGTGGAATAACACTACTGAGGCTGAAGCCTGTACTGCCATTGCAGCTGCAACTATTGCTTGTACACAGTGGGGTAGAGACCACGTACTGGATCCAGTTGTGATGAATAATAAGCAATGGGGCGTTGTTTGTCCCCATGCTGTTGAGTCAATACTGATGTCATATAACCTTGCTTGCAATCTACAGTTTGGAAAAAAACTTTTGTGATAATTTGGTAATCCTAAAACTAATGATGATGCTATCAATTGTTTTAGCTTGCAGAAAGTTAATTCTGCTTCTGGTGTCCACTGTATTAAATCTTGTGCTGCCATGGGCTTCTTAAAAATCAGGTCGGTTAAAGGTGCAAATTCCAAAGCATAGTTTGGGATCCAGCTCCGACAAAAAATTGTCGTACCCAGGAAGGACATCATTTCCTTCTTGGTTGTGGGTTTTGGTGCTTGTAAGATCGTTACTTTTCTGTCCTCATCTAATGTTCTGCCATCTTTGGATATTACATATCCAAGGTATTTCACTTGTTTTCTCCATAGCTGTAATTTATGTTTGCTTACTTTGTTTCCTTCAACTGCTAGGAATTTTAATAATGCTATAGTATCCTCCTTACAATCTTGCTGGGTAGGGGCGGCCAGCAGGATGTCATCAACATAAAGTAAAATTTGACTACCTTTCGGTGGGATAAATCCCGCTAGATTACTTGCCATCTCTTGTGAGAATATTGTTGGACTTTCACTATAACCCTGTGGTAGTCTCGTATATGTATACCGTTTCCCCTGAAATGTAAATGCAAACCAATACTGGCTGTCAGGGTGTATTGGTATCAAAAAGAACTCATTGCTGATATCTACCACAGAAAAGTACTTCTGTTGAGGTTTTAAATCGTTCAACAAGGTATGTGGCTCTGGCACCGTAGGTACTCTTGGTATTACTGCGTCATTTACAGCTTGTAAATCTTGGACCATAAGCCATTCTCCATTTGCTTTTCTAACTGTGAATAAGGGTGTGTTACATGGCGAATTGGGAGATTCTACCAGTATTCCCTTCTTAAGCAAAGCTGCTATGATAGGTTTAATACCTGTCTCTGCATCTTTTCTCAAGGGGTACTGTCTCTTTTGTGGTCTGTATGCTGACTTTGGCGTGATAGTAACTGAGGTTTAATACCTGTCTCTGCATCTTTTCTCAAGGGGTACTGTCTCTTTTGTGGTCTGTATGCTGACTTTGGCGTGATGGTAACTGGTCCTGCTGTGCGAATAAGTCCTACGTCTGATTTTCCTGTTGACCAGAGAGTTTCTGGTATGTCTAACAAAGCTTTTTCTTCCTCTTTTAATAAGAGGGCTTCTCAGCTGTCTTTGCTGGACTGCAAATGTACAGCTGGATGTGTTTGTGTTATCCAGTTCAGTTTCTGTTTTTGTATTCCCTGTTCTGACAGTTCTGATTCTGTCTGTTTTTCCCATTTTGTGACTTTTTCTCCTATGTCTATCCATTTTAAATCTTCCTCTTTAGTTAAACTAACATGTGGTATTAGATTCGATTTGTAAAGTGAAAAGAGCTCCTGGGGTAATGAACAGCTAACTATACTGTTCCCTTTCATGTCCCAGTATAAATTACACAGTACTAATCTGTTTGCATGATTTTTAAGCAATTCTTGTTCATATTCTTTGTCAGGTCCTGGTGTATTACAATAATACAGAGTACATTGCAACAGGTGTTGTATGTCAATGCAAAGGGAGGGGAACTTACTGATAGCTACATTCATTAACTCTTCAGTTACTGCTCCAGAGCCAGTTGTAACTAAGTCCTGGCTGTACCAGTAAAATGTTTCACTTTCCGTTTGCACTGCAAAAGTATTGGTCTGTCGCTGTGCTTCTATACCCTGCATGGTTGGAACTACTGCTATGCCTAATAGTTGCATAAGATCTCTGCCCAAAAGGTTCACTGGGCATTTTGCAGAAACAACAATTTTGCTTTTCTGGGTTAATCCTGAAACAGGATCTGTTATTGTAATGTTATGGGAGAGAGGCTCCCGATACAGCTGTCCATTAGCTGCTTTTACTAGTATAAAGTCATGTGATTCTGAATTTTCTGGTAGTTTGGAGGGGTGTACCAGGGTTCGTGATGCCCCTGAATCACACAAAAATTTGACTTCCCTCCCTTCTACCAGGAGTGTCACTTCTGGTTTTGTGTCACCCAAATAGAGTTCTAAACTCAGCAAGGCTAGGTCTAATATTTCATTTTCTTCGGTAACTTCCTGCACTTCCTCTATTATCACATTCTCTGCTCCTTTTATCACATTCTCATTTGTCCTTTCTCTATTATTCCTATCTAGTGATTCTTGACTTTCATATAGTCAGTCCTCACCCTCATCATTTTTGTCTTCCACTGCTGCCTTCTTATTTTTCCTGCAATCCCTTGCCATGTGTCCTTTTTTCCCGCATTTGAAGCACTCACCTCTTTTCTTTCTCCCTTCAAAGTCCTCTGATCGCTGATCAGATTGTTTGTTTCCCTGGGCATTCTTTTTGCCCTTTTGTCCGGACTGTACTAAATAAACTTCTCCATCTTCTACAGCAAATACTTGGGCTTTCTTTTTCTTTTTGTTGTTAAAATGCCTTTCGGCATGTCTAGCATATTCAAGCAGTGATTGTAATCTGCTTGTACGATGGTCTACCATGTGTTTAGTAATGAAACTACTTATGGGTGCAATACTGCCTTTCAAAAATGCATTCTTTAACTGCTGCTCATATGGGGAATCTTGTGTCTGATCTTCAGGCACTTGCATTCCACAGTGATTGTTAAAACATTCCAATAATCTGGAAAAATATCTATCATTAGTTTTACTTTCTTGTTGGATGCATTGATTAAAGCAAGTCCAGTCTGCCCTAGGCTTCCATTTCTCAGAAATTCTGTCTGTCAGACCTTTCACTCTGTTGTCTAGTTCTGCGCTGCTATGTGGGAGGGGCCTAAGTGCAGCGTCACAGGGATTCCAGTTGCCACTGATCATGTGCCAATCTGGACCTACTATTTGTCTGACTACTTTTTCTACTTCCTCTCCGTTTAAGTGATAACTTAATCTCATGCCCTGTAAGTCCTCTAAGAACTTTCTAAAATTAACTTTTGGATGGGGAATTCCCTCTGTGGCTTTCCGGATGTCTTTCGGTGTCCACGGTCTGTATACTAAGAGAGCTGGGTTCTGCCCTTCTTGTCCTGCCTGAGGATTTGGTACTTCTATGAGTGGGCATATCTCTTCTTCACTCATAGCTCGTGAATTTCCATTCATTTGATATAATTCAATATCCCCTTTTAAATTACGTGTTCGAGACCTAGTCTCAATAGGATCTCTGACAAACGGTAGTGGTTTTATAGGTACAACTGGATATCGTGGAGGTGGGTCAGTTTGTTCTTTTGCTTCATATTCCGGTAAGAGGGCTGGTAAGGGAACCGGAGTGGGCGAAGGGGCCGATGCTATAACCAAGTTATTATCCTCTTTGTCTAGAAACATTGCTTTTGAATTTTTATTCTTTTGTTCTCTTCGGTTTGCTTCATCAATCCACCTGTGTGCCTGAGGAACTCCTAATTTACGCTGTTTTTTAACCCAACCTTTAGAATCGGTTTTTAACTGTCTAATAAGTTTGATAAGCGAGGATATTTTTAGTTTCCCATCAAATTCATATTTATTAACCCATTTAGTATAATATTTAATGTTATCGGCGCGCTGTGATTGCATATATTTTGCGTCTTCGGTTAATGGTGGGTTTTGGGGGTCTTTTCGTTTTTGTGCACGCATTACCCATTTTGTTCTAACATTTTAAATGTTACGTAACCCTTTTGTTTTTAATGTGGTACCACCAAGTGTTTACAGTCTCTTCAGACTACCTGCCTACTTATTCTGTTTCCCTGATCTATGACAAGATAGCAATATTTCTGTCCCTGAATTAAAAATTCTCACAGAACAAATACAATCAAGTCCCTGATCTAAAACAGAAAAAAGTAGATTCACCTTACCTGAGCCTCAGCGATTGGTCACTCACTGTTCAAATGGAACCCGCCTTCAGTCATAGATCAGAAAAGTGGCTGGCCTCTTTTGCACGACAATTCAGTCGGAGGTCTTTCAATGAAGAAGATCCGATGTGGTATCTTCCCTGCGCAGTTTCATGCCACCTGGCCCATCTGATGCCAGGCTAAATGAGGGTTTCCGGCTCCAAAGGACCAAAAAATGTTCGAGAAAAATACTTTAAAAAGACCAAAAGCATAAGGTTCAGTTCAGGTATCTTTATTCTTGCGCAAGGAGACAAAAAATGCAGTTACAGAGTTTGTCTGACTAAATCAGGAAGTGTCACAGTTATTATACCTTTCTTTCAAGACATTGCCCACTACGACTGACGTAGCAGATCACCAGTTCATAATTCTGTTATTTTACAGATATTTCTCACGTTTCTAGCTGACTCTTCAAAGTTTAAAAAAAAGATTTTTCAGTAAACAGGATGGCCTTGATGACCACTGGTCAATTATAACTTTCTTGCTATTTGATGTTACAAGTCTAGGTACTATGGCTAATTTAAGCACAATGCAAGTACAGATTTCTGAAGCAGTTTATTCATTATATCTAACTATCTTGCAGCTTGTGCACTTTTTCATCAACACGAACAGAGCTTATTGTCTATAATGAATGGATCTACAGAAATTATTATTCTCCTTTTAATTTCCTGACCTAGCAGAAAATCACCTGCTTTCCAGTACATTTCCAAGGCATAAACATGTATTTTGCTGTGCTAGCAAACTAGGTCAGAGTGCATCTTGCAGTGTCAGAAAGCACAATTTCAGAAAAGCACATTTTCAGTCTCAAATAAAACTAATGCTGCATATAGAATAAAAACGTGTTAATCTTCCCTTATTAGAATAAGCATTGCATACATATGTTAATACATATTTTTCTAACATCTACTAACAGATGCAGGGAGTGAGCACATACAAATGTAAAGGCAGTGGCATGCTACTATGGAATGTGTCCTGTGGAGATAAAAATATTACTGATAACAGTTCAGCTCTCCGCATTCGCATTACAATGGGAGAAAACATCATAAGACTGAATGGAGGACAGTATGTTAAGATATTTGATCTAAATGTAAATAATGGACAGCACAACACAAATACTTCTGAAGTTAAGTGTTGACACCTCATTATATCACTGGCCACCACAAAAGATATATGTCCAGCAGACTGAATAACCATGACCCTGAATGCTTAGGAAAAGAAGGGAGAGAGATCCAAGTAAATGAGTTATTTCTTATGAAAGGCAAAAGTAGACCTTGTGACTCCTATGTTAATGGGTTGGCTTGAATTGTTTAAGCAAGCAGTTGAAGAACAGGTTTGTCACAGATTAATGGGTTTGCAGTTCTGACTGTGGTAGCCATGAGCCCCCATGGTGTCCTAAAAGTGATTCCTAATCTTTATTTATTTTATTTTACATTTGTTGACCGGGCTAGTCTAGCTGGATATATTTCCATTTTCAGTAGAGGCCCGGGGAGAAAAGCTCCACAGTATATCCAAAAAAAACATACAACATTTGAAGTCAAATACAACAAAAACACCAGGATAAATGTAAAGACAATAAAGAAAAGTTAGCATGCAAAAACAATTTACAAATAGGAACTAATATCATTACCTATAAACAAACTAAACTACAGAGAAGCAAAAATCAGGGAAAGGTGAGTAGGGAGGAGAAGTGGGAGGAAAGTAAGAGTAAAGTAAAAAAGAAAGGATAAGAAAGGATTAAACAAACTTTCAGCGAAGAGGAAAAGAGGTATGTGAAAAAAAGATAGTTGTTCAGGGAAGAGGGAGAGAGATGCGGGGGAAGTGACGAGATGGAGAGGGGTAGAAATTTAGTCAGGTTTAGTGCAGGAACAGAGCCAATGACTTTTCAAGTGTTCTTTTATTCTTTGTTTGAAGAGGGGCAATGATGAGATTAGTGTTATGTCACTGGGTAGTAGATTCCAGTTCCTTCCTACTGTACTAGAAAAAAGAGAGTCACCAGCTGAGTTATTGGACTTTGTTAATTTAGCCATAAGTTTTCTAGAAGAACGAAGGGAGTTAAGATTATTGTATGGGACTAAAAGTTCTGAGAGTATAGGGGTGTTTGAAGGCTGGTGCAATATTTTGTGGGCAATGTTCAGTTGGGGGATGAGCAGAAGGTTTTGGAATTCCAGCCAGCCAAGTTGTTTCAGGTTAATACAGTGGTGGGTTTTGAAGGGGTTGCCAGTGGCGAAGCGGGCGATGTTATTGTAGCATGTAGCCAGTTTATTAAGGTTGGCTTTCTTAAGGTTGGTAAATATAGGTGAAGCGTAGAGAAGTGTTGACAATAGATGGGAGTGGGCAATCTTGGCTCTAGCAGATTCAGTTAGGAAGGGTTTGATTCGGTTTAAGGATCCTATTTTTCTGATCACTGATTTAATGGTGTGATTAATGTGTTGATCAAAAGAGAGATTATTGTCAATGGTTATTCCTAACAGTTTTGTTGTAGGATCGGGTGTGATAACTGTGGCATTATTAGAGGAAATGGTGAAGTGTAAGGAAGGGGATCGGGTGGTGGGAGTAAAGAGAAGAAGTTTAGTTTTTTTGGCATTTAGTAAGAGGGAACGTTTATAGAACCATGTTTCAACTGAGTTGAAGATCTTTTGAGTAAGTGAGCAGAGTTCAGAAGAAGAAGCAGAGCAGATAAGGGTAGAGTCATCTGCATATTGGATGCAGGTAGCTTGAGGGATAGCAGAGTGGAGATCATTAATGAAAAGGGAGAATAGAAGTGGCCCAAGAATGGAGCCCTGAGGGACACCAATGTTTATGGGTAGGAGAGAAGAGAGTTGATTTCCCCATAGAACTGCTTGTTGTCTGTTGCTAAGGTAAGATTTAAACCATTTAGTGGCAAGGTTGTCAAAGGAGAGGGATTCAAGTATGTTAATTAAGGTGGAATGGTTGACCATATCGAATGCTTTGAAGAGGTCAATAAAGAGAGCAGAAGAGAGAAGGTTGTTATTATGATTCTTATTGATGGTTTCTACAAAAGATAAAAGAGCAGTGGTAGTACTGTGTTGAGGTCTAAAACCATGTTGACAGTTTGCTATTATGTTGTGCAGAGTGAGATGTTGTAGGAGTTGCCGGTGAATACATTTTTCCATAAGTTTTGCTAATGGGGAAAGGAGAGCAATTGGTCTGTAGTTGGAGTAATCAATAGAGTTACCCCCTTTATGTAATGGAATAATATGGGAAACTTTCCAGATCTCAGGGACGGTTCCTTCTTGGATTGTCCTATTTATGAGTATGGATATAGGGTATGCAATCACTTTGGCAGCCCTTTGGAGGTAGAGAGATGGGAGCTTGTCAGCTGAAGGAGTACAAGGTTTAAGTTTGTTAATAAGTCTGTGGATAAACGATGTGGGGATAGGTTGTAGTGTGAAGTTATAGGATGGGTCCATAGGGTTACTTGGAGGGGAGACATAGTTGATGTCCATTTGTCTGGCTAGGGTTTGGATAGAGTCAATAAAGAAAGAGTTAAAAGTATTAGCAGTTTGGTGGGGGTTGTCTGGGTCAGCATTAAGAGGGGTGGGAGTTTTGGTTGTTCCTGGGGAAAGGAGTTTATTGATTGAAGACCAGAACTGTTTGGGGTTGTTATGGTTTGTTTGTTGGAGTCTACAGTAAAAGTTTTTTTTGTCAGTAATAATTGCTTTTTTTGTCAGATTTCTAAGCTGACGGAAGTGGATAAGATCAGGGTTATTTCTATGGTGTCTCCATAAAGCCCATACTTTGTTTCTGGAGAGAATTAAGTTTTTAGTTTCTTTAGAGAGCCAGGGGGCAATGTTCGGTTTCATTCTGACAGTACGTTCGGGGGCATGTTTATCAAGAATGGATAAGAAGGTAGTATTAAAGTATAATACTGCATTTTCCAGAGGAAGTGTTTTTAAGGGGTTCCAGTTACATGAATTTAGTTCAGCCTGAAATAAATCTATGTTAAAATGTTTGGTTGAGCGAACTTTTCTAATGTTTGGGAGGTTTGGAAATTCAATTTTTTCTCTTGTAATATAAGTCAGACAGTGGTCACTGATATCATCTGGCAGGGTTCCTACATCATAAAATTGTTTGTCTTTGTTTATAAGTATCCAGTCGAGAATGCTGTCTTTATTATTAGGCTTATTGATTCTTGTGGTTGAGGTCATGGTTTGGGAGAAACCGTGGAGGTTAATGTGAGAAGTAGGATTTTCAGCATTAATACTTTTCCAGTCTATGTTAAAGTCACCAAGAATTACACTTTCTTGGGGGTAAGTAGTGGATACCCAGTTGAGAAAGGCTTCTAAAGTGGGTACATTGTTACCAGGAGGTACGTACATACAAATTATGTAAAGCGCTTTCTTAGAGTTCAGTTGAAGTTTTGTAATAATGATTTCTGCTTTGCTATCCTGAGTTGGGTCTACAGGCAGGGTGGTGATATTTAAATGATTCTTATAGAGGATTGCAACTCCACCACCTTTACGTTTTAAACGGTCAAGTCTAGCTATATTGTAGCCATGTGGTAAAATGGCAGTATCTTTGATATCAGGTTTTAGCCAGGTCTCTGAGAGGCAGAGGATATCGAAAGAGTGGGTGTCTAGGAGTGCATGGAGGTGTGATACTTTGTTATTTAAACTTTGAATGTTGAGATGACCTATTAGGAGAGTATTATTAGTTTTTGATCTAGAAGTTTGGGATAAGGGGTTTATTGGTCCTGGGTTAGGATGGATGTCTCCATCTTGTAAGGTGAGATAAATAAGTTTAGTTAATGAGTTGTTTATTAGGTGGATTTGAAGCTTCATTTTTTTGTCAGTAGTTAAGATATAATTAATATGGGAGAGTCTATAGTATTTGGATAGAAGGTATCTGGGGGTGTAGGAAATGATGGGGTATGAGTTGAGAGTAGTAGAAGGGTAAGTTAAGGTTTGTTTTTGTGTGTAGGTAGGATGGATAAAAAGTTGATTTTCAAAGAAGGTAGGCTGAGAGCAGGATAGTTAAGAGTAAGAGTGAGAGTATAGGTATAGTAAAATGGGTGGTAGGCATTATAGAGGAAAGGTAAGGTAGAGGCAAACAAGGCTAAACAGGTAAGTAGCAAGTTTCAGGAAGTGAAATACTTAGGAAGTAGAGTAGGGAGTGTGTAAGATAGGATTATGGAATCTTGAGGGCAAGATGCAGAGAGAAATACTAGGTTGAACTAATAAGGGAGGGTAAAAGGTCAGGGAGAGATATTGGGATAAAGGGGGAGAGGTGAGGGGTGGGGTTTAATAAAAGAGAGGGAAAAGAGATTAAAGCTGATAGGATGGTAGAGGTAGGGGGAGTGTCTAGAGAGGTTTAAATGTAGGACCCCTTGGGGGTGGGTGGGAATTGGGGGTAGGGAGGGGAGCGGAGTGAGCCCGCAGGGCAAACGGAGCGGGTAGAAACAACTGAAGGAGAGATAGGAAAGTAGACAATCAGTAAAGGAAGGTGAGTATGGAAGATAGGTGTGAGATTGAAGGAATACAGACTAGGTACACTAGAGAAAGAAAGTAGATTGGAGGAAGGCAGTATAAGAGTATAAGCAGAGAGTATAGAATGGAGAAGGAGCAGGTCCAAGTATAGAAGTAACAAAAAGGCAAGTATGGGGATAAGAACAGAACAATATGAAGGGAGATAGGCAGTAGGTCAGGTAGGATAAGGCAGATGGTGAGTGTGGAAATAGTAAAAGGAGAAGCAGAGGATCACCTGTTTGTATTCATCTTGCATCAAAGGAAGAAAAATCATGATGACACTTTGTCCAGAGTAAGTGCAAAAAGGATAAACAGTAACCCCAGGAATACTTTAATAATAAGTTCAGCTAGGCATTAGCAGCAAAGGGGCGGCCACAGTGGTGCAGTGGCTAACGTTGCCACCTCACAGCAAGAAGTTCTCTGTTTCGATTCTCGGCTGGGGTGCCTTCTGTGAGGAGTCTGCATGTCCTCCCTGTGGTCACGTGGGTTTCCTCCGGGTGCTCCGGTTTCCTTACACATCCCAAAGACATGCTGTAGGTAGATTGGACACTCTAAATTGGCCGTAGGTGTGAGCGTGTGCATGTTTGTGCCTTCTGTGGAAGGTTGGGCACCAAGCTGGCAACTCGACACCGTAAAACTCCACTGCCAATCATGAGCGGACAGGTGATCCTCTGTGGCGACCCCTAACCGGGAAAAAGCCGAAAGAAGAAGAAGGCATTAGCAGCAAATGGAAACATTAATCCAAGTGAACCTTACATTAACATGTGTACGTTTGCACAATTAACAGAATGACTCATTTTGCTAAATGCCTGTATGACTGTACACATCATGTATTAATATGTTATCAAGGTGTACAAGGACATTGCCAATAAATGAAGGCAAATAATGCAGGTAATGCAATTCCAGGTGTAGTCTTAAAATCTGCTCCGTCACTCACTGACAAACACCTTTGTTGCATATGGAGTCACTCAACAGAAGTAGGAAATGCTTTTTTAATTAATTAGAACAAAATTAATAAGTATTGCCAGAAAGGTGAATGCAGGCTAAGGGCAGTCAATTGTATACATGGTCTATGCGGGTATTTCTCTTGATACACACAGACAGACATTATTTTAGTGATATAGCTATTTCTCTAGGTATCTAGAATACGTGAACTTTATACACTTTAAAACTCAGCTCCATTCCCATCTCACCCACATTTGGAAATGCAATTGCACTCAACCCACCTAGCCCACTACCTAAAACAGTAGCCACACTCTGAATGTAACATAATTTAAAATCTATATCTTAAATGTTTATATTGTAAATAGTTTACTAACTGTCCTCTCTTTCCCCTATCTGGGGGTGATTCTCTATACTGGCAACTCAAAGTTTGAAGCTAACATCTACACTTCGTGTCATGAATGGTGATGTATGCACCCCACCTATTCTAGTTCTTAACTATCTAACTCAAATCTATACTTTTTAAATAATGTAATTTCCACCTCTATTCACCCCCCTCAAGGGCAAAATTGTGTTTACAAATGTCAGTTTATAACTATGTTCAAATGAATAGCTACATTCAAAATAATTGCAGTTGTTGTTTTATAACCTTGCACACATCATCCACTTCATCAGTGCAACTAATCCTCTGTTCAGCTTGTCCCAATTCTAGTATATATGTATGTATTTAATGCATGTTCCACTATTTTTTGATTGAACCCTACTAAATTTTACTATGTAATATTACTTTTTTTGCATATTGTTACTATGTGTTATGGAGCTTTTCTCCCCGGGCCTCCAATGAAAACGGGCTCCTTGAGCCCAGTGGACTTCCCCCTGTCATCAAACAGGAAACAAATAAATAAAATATATGTGGATTTTTCCATATGAATGCATGTATTTGTCAATATTACTCAATATTCTCCACCCAAGACTAGAACAGACAGTTAAGAGGAGAAGGTTAACACTTGCACCACACCTCCAGCCGCACACAGACCTACTAAAACAGCACTGGCAAAAAATACACATAAATACACAAAATCATACTCTGAAGCTCTAAATAAAAACCTGCAAAAGCATCAGAGACTTCCAAAGCAGACACCCAAACAACCTGCACTTCCCATCACAAACCAGACAATGCATAAAACACAAAATCAGTGTGTCTCACAATCACAGACCTTAAGGCGAAATAACATACCCAACACACTAGTAATAGGTGACTCTATAGTCAGGCACACTGACGCCCCACTCACTAGGCTGGACAAGCAGAAGGTTACTGTTAGCTGCCTGCAGGGAGCCAGAATCCGCCACATAACACAAACACTCAGGTCACTCCAGAACAAGTACAAATATGACTTTGTCATTGTTCATGTTGGTGTGAATGACCCGAGACGTATCTCCCTGGACTACATGAAAAGAGACATGGAAGAGCTCTCTGATCATGCAGCCCAGGTTGGTATGACCTTGACCCTGAGTAGCATCCTGCCCTCACCAAGAATGATACCTCAGTATAAAGAAAAAATGATCAATTTCAACAATTGGCTAAGCTTCTGGTGTCATTCAAAGGGGATCCAGTGTCTGTCAGCCTGGGATGACATGCTCGACAAGCCATGTTGCTTCACAAGAGACGGCTTGCACCTGTCATCCCTAGGCTTTCAAATACTGGCCAAGGCTCTTGCTACCCCCATAGTGCCTTTTTTAAGCAAGGCTCAAAAGTCAAACCCACCTCTGTAAATAGCACAATTAACAAAAACTGAGAGTTATGCTACTCAACGCCAGGAGTTTAAATCTCAAAGTGCACGCACTCAAAGCACTCCTCAGTATGGAGAATGTTGACATCTGTGCAGTAACTGAAACCTGGTTCAAGGCTCCAGAGAGCACCCCAGCACTACCGGGCTACAACTCATACCACACATTTCAGCCACAGAACACGGACCAAAACACAAAAGGAGGGGTTGTAGCCACATTCATCAAGGATACCTACACCTCCAGGTTAGTGGCCCAGCATGATACCTCTGAGATCATCCATGTGCAACTAACATCGGGCAAATCTTCAATGTAAATTGTGGCCTGCTACAGATCACCCTCCATGACCCAGGACCACCACTCCACCTTTCTGGAGACAGTGGAAAACATGAACATCCTACCGAACACCCTGATATTGGGAGATTTCAATTACCCTACCATTCACTGGGAAAACTACTCGAGTACAAATTCCCAGGCCCAGCGCTTCCAGGAATTCATCGACTCAAATGCCCTGGATCAGCTGGTAAACTCCCCTACCAGAGGTGAAAATATATTGGACCTGGTCATCACCAACATGGGAGACAGGTGTTCCACACTAGAGGTCAACCCATCACTGGTTAGATCAGACCATAAACTAATCACTCTGGATGTCCACACCCCACCACCACCCCCAACTAAGGAAACCACAGTAAAAAACTTTTCTAAAGCAAACTTCACCTTACTTAAGACAGAGGTGGTAAGTTTCACAGCCCCCACGCTAAAGGATAACGCTGCCCAAGATGCAGAAACCTTTACAAATGCACTCTATGAGCACCTACAAGGATGCGTGGATCGTGCCATCCCTAGCAAAACCAAGACTCGCTCTTCTAAGAGAAGGAAACCAGTTTGGTGAAACCCTGCAATAAACAGGCTATACAGTAGGATGAAACTAGTTAAAAGCAAATCCCAAGAAGGAAAGACATCCCTGATCAGTATCAGTAAGAAACTAAGGTCCCTCATGAAATCATCCAAGGCTAACTTCGAAAGAAAAATAGCTAAGGATTCAAAAGATAACCACAAAGCCTTCTTTAGCTGTGTTAAGATTCCAAGTGGCAACTCACAGATATGCACTGAACTAGTGCAAAATAGCACAAAATATACTGAACCTACTGATATTGCCAACATCCTGGCAGATAGATTCAGTGCAAACCTCACCCCCCTCTCGCCTCCAAAAGGGCCCACAACAATACCAGAAAAGTGTAGTATCCCAAAACTCACAGGCGCACAGGTGAAAACAGACCTTTCAAAAGCCAAAAACACAGCGTCAATGGGACCAGATGGTGTCCCAGGCTGCGTCTTGCACGAACTACAGAATGAACTAACCCCCCCCCCCACTAAACACGCTGTTCAACTTCAGCCTCTCCATAGTCTACGTGCCCATAGAATGGCGCACAGCAACGGATATTCCTCTCCACAAAGGAGGGGCCACAACTGACCCTGGTAACTAGCCTAGTCTACAAGGCTATGGAGCGCATCATCATGGAACTCGTTAACAAAGACATTGGGAACCTCCAAACACTTGACCCGACCCAGTTTGGCTTTGTTAAGGGCAGATTATGCCTACTGAACCTGGCTGACTTCTTCGAGACGGTCACCAAGGCCATAGACGAGGAAAAGGTGGTTCACACAGCCTACCTTGACCTCGCCAAGGCTTTCGACACCATTCCCCACTCGGGTATTACAGAAAAACTCACCAGCCTGAACATAAACCCCTACATCATGAGATGGGTTGCCAACTGGCTTAGACAGAACTCACACAGTAAGAATAGCGGTCTCCAGGTATATATAGGGTAGCATTCTGTGAACAGCAACAAGCCAAGTTTTCACTAATATTGGTATTTCTGTGTATGCGGCTTCCAACTGTCTCATGCATAAATAGAGAAGGCATTAATCAAGGTTGAGATCAGTGCATTCTTGTGCCAGTCAACATTACCTCTCGACTATTGGCAGACCTAAAACTGTACCTGTAAAACACCCTGCCAACAACATTCAATATTACATGCAAAACAGGCTATGTGCATGTGCAGTAAGACTAGAGGACCTAAGACTTCATCACCATCGACAAGGGCAAGGCATCAGCTGATCTCAGAAAAATGCAAACTCGGCAATCAGAAGAGCAATGTCCATCAGGCAGTAAGAAAGGACCATTATGGAAGTCTCCATTCCCTCTAAATTTTTTCCATAATTAAGCACAATACAATTTCCTGACACAAAACCACATGATTTCTATCAGCAGCAGCATCATCAGTTTCTCTAAATTATGAGCAGTCCATGCAATGTCACACAATAATTTGTCCAGTGCTCACTACAGGAGTATGATCATGTAGGCACAACAACTGCCCTGACACAACAATGAATAATTACCTATATCAACCTCTTCTTGGATATAAACAGCAGTATGCACAAGAATTAAAAAGGATGCATTTGCACAGGTGACCGTTTCGTTAACATCAATATGTATGGACAACTACCGATCAGAAACAAGTGGTGCAAAAAATACACTTCGCATCAGCTGACGAACACCATTCCCATGGTGAAGCATGGTGGTGGCAGTATCATGCCTTTGGATTGCTTTTCTTCAGCTAGAACTGTTTTTTTAGTATTGGAGGAGGAAATTATGAACAGTTGCAAAGAGCAGTCACTTTTGGCCCAAAACCTTCAGGCGTCAGCTAGAACGCTGAAGAAGAGGAATTCCACCTTTCAACATGACAAGGACCCAAGCATACATCCAAATAAACAAAAGAATGGCTGCACCATGAGAAAATTACAGGTTTTCAATGGCACATCCCCAGCACAGACCTCAATCCAAGAGAAAAACTGTGGGTTGACCTAAAGATGTTTGTGGTGAAAAAATGCCCTTGCAATATGACAGCTTTGGAGCACTAAGGCACAGAAGAGTGGGCAAATATTTCCTAGTCAAGATGTGTCATACTGATAGACTCCTACCCAAGAAGACTGAATGCTGTATTGAAACCAAAAGTTGCTTCAACACATTATTATTTATAAGGGTGGGCACTGTTATGCAACCAGTGTACTGTACATTTTTTATTTTTTATATTTTCTACACTAACAAATTTGTTTGGTTTTCAATTGAATGGTACAGGTTAGAGCTCACATTAAAGGAGGGGAAAGTTTAGAAATAATTGTTTGTGGTTTTGCTTTTTAAATGAAAAGAACCTGGCATGTTAATGGGGGTGTGTACAGTTTTTATATCACTGTATATAGATATGGAGATAGGAATACGTAATCAGTAAAAAATATATGAGATAGAAACTGTTGCTTGCATTGTGGCAATGACAATTGACTACATTGAGCATGCTTACAAGGACTCGGTTATCCAGAATAAACCACAATGTAGTCTAGTGTCAAAGATGCATGGAGTCACCACTTGTATATGCAAAGGCAGTGGTGTAATGCAATGGAAAAGATTGCGTGGAGCTGAAAGCATAACTTTTATAAGCTGCGCTCTATGCATTTAAAGTAAAAAGCAGTAAAAAACTAAGGACTGAATAGCAGAAGTTGCTTGTAAAGATATTTCCTGTAAAGCCCAACACCACTACCTCTAAATCTAGCAATTGACATTACATTACTTCAAAGGGCAGCAGAAAAGACATACACGGAACCAACTGAATAACAATGACCCTGTTTGCTTACATTAGGAAGGTAGAGACAGCCAAGGAAATGGGAGTCATTCCTTATGAAAGGCAACTGCAGACATCGGGAATTCTATGTAAATGATTTTTTTTGTTGTTGTTTTGAAACAAAGGATGAACAAGTTTGTCAAAGATTAATGTGTTGGCAGTTCTGACACAGGTAACCATTACCCCCCCCCCCCCCCACAGTGTCCTAATAGTGCTTCAGGCAGGATATGTTATGCATGTAACATCAAAGGAAAAAAAGATCATGATGTGAATGGTTTATGTGGAAGTGGAGAAGTATTTATATATTTTTATTTATGATTGCATTTGTGGCCCGGGAGAGTCCACTTGCAATGAAGGCCTATTTTCCAAGGAGGCCCGGGGAGAAAAGGTCTACAAGAAAATTACATTTCATTACATTGATCTCAATAGACAATATTCAGTCAGAAGCATTAACTAGCATTAATTGAATAGGCAATCAAATTATTCACATTTAAAGCTTTTCCCTAAGGATCCTTCCTTAATATTTCCATTTGTACAAACACCATAATGTAACATTTTCATTGTTTTTGGTTGTGGTATGCACAACTACCAAAATGAAACATTTTCCCAAATGACTGAAAGATTTTAAACTACAATTACCATGCATCAATCTGTACAAGGACATGGCAGAAAGGTGATGGTAAGCAATGCGGATAATGCCAATCATTGGGCAGAAGACGGGTGGGCATGTCACTCGCTCACTGGCAAACAGTGCATCTTCACAGAGACTTTATACAGATAAAAAATGCATATTTACTGTTATAAGTCACTATACCTTTACATACTAACTGGACAGTCATGTATACATGGTGCAGGTGGGCATTATTATTTATCCATACTCACAGCAACAGCTGAATTAATTAGTTGAGTGATTGCAGTAATTGTCTTGACGAAACATTTTTCCACGTCTATTTATGTAATTACCTATGTCATTTTATATATTTGTACAAAATTAAGTTAAGATGTATATATCGACATCTTGCTATATTTTTTTTATTTATATAGATATGTGTACACATAATATACAGACACGTACACAATCGTCCTTCAGATAACAAAATTCCGCATTATTGTAGGAGTCATACAATGTTTCCATACTCACCAAATGATCAGAACTAATTCAGATGGATAACACCTAGTCACAGAGCTCATAACCACTCAATTGCCTCTCCCTAAGACTACTAGGATGGTTAGAACTCCATAACCTACTAAAATACTCAACTTCTCCAGAACCATCAACTGCTATATCAACCAAATAAAATACCTGCCCTCAAAGGTCTGTTCACCTTCCACAATACTACGAGTCAATTAACATCTTCCAATACCAACCAAATGACTGTTACCAATTGATTACATAGCTCAGGCCAATCTATTTTTTCCTGTGCAGTTGCTAAGGACAAGGAACTCTCTACACCCTGACTTTAGATGTCTCAATAGTACACATATTTTCAAATCCTGACTAAAAGATCTCACATTCAGAACTTGCAAATGTTTCTGTACAGAACCAGACTAATTTAACCTGTTCCTGACTTTCAACTTCCATAGATCGCAGGAGTAATGAGTAGTTTCACTTAGTGCATGGTACTGTTAACCTGTTGCTTAGTCCACTTTTATAGCTATGATTTCTATTTTATGACCCTGTTTGTCTATGGAAACTTCTGTTTTGAATTTATTTCCAACCTGTTGTATGTTTGTTGTATTATCTCTTGTCTAATTTGTTTCTCAATATTCGACCCACTGTATGCTGCATCATTGGAAAACCTCAGATTTTACTCCTTTTATATATGCTATGATCTTTGTTAAAAAAATTATATGTTTATTTGATTTACTAATTTTAATATTTTAGTTTTTAATTTAGTTACTATGTATCTGTAATCTTGCCTCCCTGGGCCTCCACTGAAAACGGTCACCCTGAGGCCAGTTGGACTAACCCAGTCAACAGATGTTAAATAAATAACTAAATAAATAATATAATTAGAAAAATAGTAAATAAATAAACAAACAAATAATACAATCAGTGAATCTAATTTGATACCCCATAGAATTACCGGCACGGAACACCCGTATGACAACATGCCACGGAATAACGTACTATTCTGTACTGTACCTCAGTCTGTCCCATGAATAAGTCCATACAGCAAGATCTAGCAGTGCTTGCTTGTGCCAGGCAACATAATGGTTTGACAATTGCTGGAACAGAGACGGTACCTGTAAAACACCCTTCATTGGTCATTCATGGCTAGATGCAAAACTGGCTATGTGGCAGATGACCAGAGGATCTAAGCATTCAACAACATGCACAAGGGCAAGCCATGAAATGATCACAGTAAATGCAGAATCACCAATCTGATGGCCATTATCTGTTAGGCTGTTCTAAGAATCAGTGTGGAGTAACCCATTTACATCAAAAGATTGCCTTATTAAGCACACATTAGAGAATTATTGCTATCAGCAACCCCATCAATACTTTGGCTAAAGTATGAGCAAGCACAAAACTGTTAAAACAGAAACTCTTTTGCCCAATGATCAGTACGGCTGTCAGACCATGTCTGCATAAGCACTTCCCTGACACAGCAATGGCTTATTTCCTACATCAAATGCTTCATTGGTATCTGACAGTATGCGCCACCACTAACATGTAGTATCTCACCCAGTGACACCGACGTTGATATGCCCATCCATGCAAAAGTAGCACAGTGCTAAATATCCATAAGCGAGGCCTTCATTTATATGTGCAAACATGCAGAAGTGTTTGCAGTGGAACAGTTACCCAAGCAATATCCTCAGTCATATGGAGAGTCAATATCAAAGCATCAAAAGGAAGCATTGTACAAAGTGATACCTAAAAGGACTAAGTGCAAGTATGCAGAACCACCAAAATTACACATTGAACAAAGGGGTCCCTTCATTAATATAGTCAAATAAGCTGAAACACAACAACAACAACAAAAATACTTCTATCCAAGTATGCAGAAGCACAGATTTAAAATAAAAAAAAAAATACAATTTTTTTTATTTGTTAACTGGGAAAGTCCGACTGGATAAAGGTCCATTTTCAGAGGACCAGGGAGAAAACCTCAACCTAACAATATGTACATAAGAGAAAATATAAGCAAGCATGTATGCAAAATATATAAGAATACATATGGGCACCCATGAAAGAAATACATATGAGCATACATGCAGTAGTTATTAACATGTTCTTGTAAGGATATTCATATATTATACATGCTAATGTTTGAAAATAACATAAAACGTTAACCAAGCACCAGTACCGATAGTGAAACAATTACCGGAGTGACCCCTTTATTAATAATGTGTCCCAGTAAGCAGAAATACTGAAAGACACAGTCAACACAGCAACCACTTCAGCAGTTTGTTCAACTATGCAGAGGTATTGGTAAATAGGTGACCCCATTTTTAATATGTCAAAGTAAGCACAAATACCAACAAGAAACATTAACATAAGCAACACTTCACTAATATCTTGACGTACAGAGAAATCTTTGAGTGGATGGAAAATAGAAAATTTATCCTGTGATCACTCCAGTGGCTCTACTCGACAGAGGCAGTGGAAACTAAGGTTGGGTGGCACAATGACAGGGTAATCCTATGGGCTAGGCGTGGAAAGGCTCCAGGGCCATTAGCCTAGAACACACCTATGAACCCATGCAGTACTGACACATTAATCAAGTGAACCCTTCATGAGTATGTCCCAGCATACACAAGCACAACAGTTTTATGATATGGCCAGGTATGCACAAACAACAAATTAAAACATTTACCCAAGTGAGGCCATAAGTAATATGTACAAGTATGTACATGTACACAAATGAAACATTTCACCAAGCGACCCCTAGGTTAGATGTCCAACAATGCACAAGCACTAGAAAAGAAATGATTACCTAAGCAGTGTCTTCAGAAATGTGTATATATGTGCAAGCATTAACACCATTCATACCTTCAGTAATTAGTCGTACTATGCAGCAGCAATGTAATGCACATGTTACCCAAGTTAACCCCTTTGTTAATATGTTCGAGTATGTTGAAACACTGAAATAAACCATACATGTCAGCAAGCTCGGCACTTAGATGTCAGACTACTGTAATGAAACACTTCCCTAAGTGACTCCGTGAGTATTCGGACGAACCAGGAACAAGTTAAAAAAATGTAACAGTTACCTGAGTAATGTCTTCATTAGTATATTTTGGCATGTGCATCGAAATTAACCATTTACCCGAGTGATCCCTTTAATAATATTTTGAAATATGAATACACACAAAATTAAAACATTTATCCCAGCAACTACTGTAGATGTTCTTCATCTCACATTGCTGCAGTCCTAACACTTGGGGTAGTCCGCTGTCCCAGTCGGCCCGAATACCAAAGTATAAGGCTGACGTCGGTCAAGGTGCATTTGACTGACATCAGGACGTCAGGGTACAAATGCGCATGACCGACGTCATATCCTCAGTCTTTTTTGCCGCATGGTCCGATGCAGAAGCAGTATTGCGAGTGCAGGTTGGCGTTCTGAAATTTTCTGAAGTCGGAGTTTCAGACCGAATCAAAGTTGGCTAAGTACCCCGTTGGGGAATATTTTGGTTTTTTTCTTGCCTCAGTATTTAACCGGATGTCAGAAAAAGTGAATAACTGTATTTCTTGTGGGAAACAGATACCTCAGAGAGATTACCATACATTGTGTATACATTGCTTAGGGACTGAGCACGGCGTTGTTGGCTGTCGCTCTTGTGCTAGATTTAACAACGCACTATTAAGAGAAGATTAGATTGTGCCAGGTTAGTTTTGGGAAGCGTTGTAATTACAACATGCCGTCGGATGCTCCGGCGCCGCTTAAATCTAAAAGCGCAAAGACAAAGCAGCGAAGCCTAGGGTGGAAGAACCGTCTGTCCCGGACGTCGGTTCTTTAGAGGGCTCAGTGGAGCCGGTGGTTCTACCAGAAGTTCCTCTGGATTCTCAGGGAGAGACTTTACTGTTACAAGATGTGTCCTCTCAGGATGTAGGCCAGGCTGAAGGGGCTTCTCAGGTAGCTGTTCTCCCCTCCTTCCTAAGGTGGTTAGGCCCTCCTTCTGTTTCCAAGGCTCCTTCTAGAGGCCGGCCAGGGTTAACTTCAGTGGGGTCTCCCCTAGTTCTTCAGGGTCTCTGCCTAAGAAACATATGCTTAAAATGGCAGAACATTTGATTACTATGATTAGAGCTTCTTTACCCCCCCCCTGATAAGAGGCCTAGGGTGGTACCTGAGCTTGAGAGTTTTGAGCAGTGTTCGAGGCTTCTGAGTCTTGACTGAAGACTTGCAGGAGTATCCTCCTTATTCTGATTCTGATGTAGATGACTCTACACCTTGCTTCTCCTCCTGAGGATTTTTCTTTTCAGAGACTCTTCATTCCATGGGGGAGCATTTTAAATGGGAAGGTCAAGATTTCTCCGATTCTAGGAAAAGGCTTAGGTGATTTTTGTTTCTACCCCAGCATAGGCCTTTAGCTATACCTCCTGCTCTGGATGTGGTAGAGGATGTTTCTGCAGAGGCTTCCCTGAACCCTGATTCTTTGCCTCCTGCCCCAGTTAAACCGGACAGGTATTATAGGGTGCCTGAAGCTCATAAGTATCTTTTTAAGAGTCCTAGGGCAGACCCAGAAACTGTTTCTCAGGGCCCTAAAGGTGTTAAGGCTTCTGTTGTTAAAAATCCTGTTCCTTCTGATAAAGAGGCAAGGGCTTTGGATAGATGGGGGAAAAAGGTGTATACTTCTTCCACTTTAGCCATGAGGGCTTTGAATTGCCAGTTTCACATGTTGAAATACCAAAATTATCTCCTTTCACAATTGAAGTCTAAGGTGGATGCTCTGGCGGAAGGTATTGAGTGTAAAGAGTTGCAGGATTTGGTTCATGTTTCTGAACAGGTGGGTAAGCATTCCTTGCAATGTGGTTTTGATGCTGTACAGGCCTCTTGAGGGTGGCAGCCACTGGTTCTGTTCTTCATGAGCACGCCTGGCTGAGGGATCAGAATTTAGCTGAACATGTAAAGACAAGGATTTTAGATGCTCCTTTACAATCTGATGTGTTATTTGGTGCGCCTGTGGAAGCAGTTTTAAAGAAAATGGAGGACAAGGCTAAGTCTATGCAGACTGTTAAAGATTTTTTACAGGTTCAGCCTCCAAAGTTTAGTAGAAATTGGCCTACTAAGGGGTGGACTTATCCTTCTTATGATTCTCAGTCTAGGGGTAGATCTAGACATGGTAGGGGCAGAGCTCAAGGTTCTTTTAGGCCTAGAACAGGCAGTTCGCCTGCCCAGTCTTCTGGTGAGGGCAGGGGTCAGTCCTTTCGTAAGCAGACCCAATGACTTGCCTTTTCAGCTGCCAGAGCCTTCTCGTCTGGCAGCACCTTTGGGAGGAAGGCTGGCACTTTTCAAAGAAAATTGGAGTGTTATTACCCAAGACAGATGGGTATTGGATATCGTTCACCACGGTTACAGGTTTTATTTCCATACCTTGCCTCCTTTCAAAGGCATGCCAGACATTCCTCCTATACAAAGAAAAGAGGCTCACAAGCAAATTTCTCTGTTGCTCCAGATAGGGGCCATTCAGCCGGTTCCTGTGCCAGAAAGGGGCCTAGGATTTTATTCTCGCCTGTTCCTAGTACCAAAAAAGGGGAACACGTGGAGACCAATTTTGGATTTGTCTATCCTCAACACTTATTTGGACATTCCCAAGTTCAAAATGTTGACGTTACAACAGCTTTTACCTCTGCTGGGCAAAGATCACTGGATGGTAACTTTAGATCTCAAGGAGGCTTACCTTCATGTGCCTATCAGACTCAGTTGCAGGAAGTATCTGCGTTTCCCATTATCAGTTCTCTGCATTGCCCTTTGGCTTATCTACTGCGCCCAGAGTATTCACAAAAGTTCTGGCTCCAGTTGTAGCTTTTTTCAGGCTAAAAGGAATACAAATCTATCCTTACTTGGACGACTGTCTGATTCTGGCTCAAGAAAAGGACGAGCTTCTTCAGCATCTGGAATATGTGATAGCAGTGCTAAGATGCCTGGGGTATTCTGTGAACGAAATAAAGTCCAGTCTAGTACCCTCTCAAGACATGTGCTTTCTGGGTGTGAGACTGAATACAGCCGCCCAGATGGCCTTTTAACCCCGGACAAACAAAGGAGTCTATCCCTTTACTTCCATCAACTATCTCATCAGTCCGTGCTGACTGCAAGGACAGTCCTTCAAGCATTAGGGTTCATGGCATCTTGTATTCTGGTGCTTCCCAATGCCAAACTGCATATGAGGAAGCTGCAATGGTATCTAAAAAATGTATGGACACAGCACTGCCAGGATTTGGACACTGTCATTCCAATAATACCTTGCATTCAAAGGGAATTTTTGTGGTGGGCTCAGGAATGTCACCTAAACAAGGGACTCTCTGTGACCCGGCCAGAGGCGAGTCAGATTCTAACGACAGATGCCTCAGACATAGCTTGGGGAGCTCATCTGAATGGAAAGTGGATACAAGACAAGTGGCCTGCCAGACTACAGCATCTACATATCAACATGAAGGAGATGTTAGCAGTCCAGTTTGCATTAATGGCTTTCAAGGAGTTACTTCTTCCTGGGCAAGGTGTTGATTCTAACAGACAACACAACTGTCATGTGGTACATCAACAAGCAAGGGGGAACACATTCTTATCCTCTATGCAGGCAAGCAATGATTTTGTGGGAGACTGCGCTCAGCTTGCAGCTAAATCTACAGGCAAGGTTTCTGCCAGGAGCACAGAACTCCTTAGCAGATGTGTTAAGCAGGCAAATCATGGATCCCCACGAGTGGAAACTGGATCTTCATGTATTTCGACAATTGACAGTGTCCTGGGGAACTTCAGACATAGATCTGTTCGCTTCTCCACTAAACCACCAGCTGCCAAAGTTTTGCACGAAAAGGTTTCATCACACAGCTTGGAAAGTGGATGCTCTTTCGTTCAGTTGGGAAAATCTTCATGTGTATGCCTTTCCACCTCTGCCTCTCCTCCCAAAGGTACTCCTAAAGGTCAGACAAGACAAGCCAAGGATGATTTTGATAGCTCCAGATTGGCCTCGGCAACACTGGTACCCATTACTGAGGAATCTGGTAAGGAAGCCTCCATGGCCTTTACCTTTAATTCCACACCTTTTGTCTCAGAGGGACGGTCATCTTCTCAATGTCAAGCTTCACTCTCTTCATCTAACAGCCTGGCATATTCTGTTTTGAACCACAGCAGGTCTCAACTTCCTCAACAAGTTTTGAATGTGATTATGGAAGCCAGAAGACCTAATGCAGCGTAAAGTGCATGCAGAAAAATGGAAGAGATTTTTATTTTGGAGTGCAGCAAAGGATTTGGATGTTTCTGAGCCTAATTTGAGTGTGGCTCTTCAATATCTTACTGAGTTATTGGACAAAGGTTTGTCTTTCTCTTCCATTAAGATTCATGCTGCAGCAATTTCAGCTCACTATGATTGTGACCCACCATTGTTTTCTCATCCTTTGTTCAAGCAATTTCTTAGAGGGGCAAAGAATATAAGACCCCACGTAGAGCTCCTACTCCTGCTTGGGACCTCAATTTTGTGTTGGAGAAACTTACTCTACAACCTTTTGAGCCTCTTGACTACTGCTGAATTGAAATACTTGTCATGGAAGACTGCTTTTTGTTGGCCATTACTTCTGCAAGAAGGGTTTCTGAATTGCAGGCCCTTATGGCGGTTGAGCCTTTTTGATTTTCATAAGGATAGGGTATCATTACGTACTAATCCTTCATTTATGCCTAAGGTGGTTTCTAGTGTGGCTTTAAACCAAACTATTCATTTGCCTACTTTTTATGCAGATCCCCAAAATAAGGGGAAAAGATTTTGCACACTTTAGATGTACACAGGCAGTTGCGTTATTATTTAAGCAGGACTAGGGATTTTAGGCAGTCTCAGCAGTTGTTTGTTTCTTTTGCTTTGAGTTCCCAGGGCAAGCCTGTGTCAAAACAAACTATATCTAAGTGGATTGGGTTTTGCATTGCATTCTGTTATTCCCATCATGGCAAGGAGATTCCAGCTGGGATTAGGCCTCATTCCACGAGGGCTACTGCCACTTCAACAGCATTTCTAAGGGGTGGCAACTAAGGATATTTTGGAGGCAGCTACTTGGAGTTCAGTGCATACTTTCTCCAAGCATTACCACCTTCCTCTCTATTCTAAATCCAGGGCTGGTTTTGCCACTGCTGTGTTGCAGGGCATTTTGGCAGCTCCTGCTTCATTATAGTTTAGCCATCCTCCCTTACCTCTGCTTTGGGATTCTACCCAAGTGTTAGGACTGCAGCAATGTGAGATGAAGAACATAGTACAGTTTTGTACCTACCATAAATGTAGATGTTCAAGATCCACATTGCTGCAGTCAATTCTCCCTCCTTCCCCTCTGTGTTTAGGGGTGGTTGTGTGGGTGGGGTTCTATTTTTGAAATTTTGTATATATTGTACATATATTAGGTACAGGAGTGTTTGGTGTTTTTTGGTTTTGGCCTTATCTTTTTAGGGTCTTCTGACATCTGGGGCAAGAAAAGACTGAGGATATGACGTTGGTCATGCGCATTTGTACCCTGACGTCCTGATGTCAGTCAAATGCGCCTTGACCGACGTCAGCCTTATACTTTGGTATTCGGGCCGACTGGGACAGCGGACTACCCCAAGTGTTAGGACTGCAGCAATGTGGATCTTCAAACATCTACATTTATGGTAGGTACAAAACTGTACTTTATATGTACAGCTTTGCAGGCACACATAAATAAACCCCATTTAACGTAGTGACCCCATCTTCCATTTGAGCAACTAAGCTCAAACACCAAGCATGCACAAGCACAAATGTGAAACATTTACACAAGTTAAGCCTTCATTAATAGGTCACAGTATGCGGAAACACAAATACATTTGTTACCCCAACAGCCACTTGAGTGATCTGTTCCAGTATGCAGAGGCACAATGGAATAGGTGACCCCTCCTGTAAAGCAAGTGAGCACCCCCCCACCCACAGCTGTCAAAGTAGCACAGATACAGCAGTTAGGGAAATTACAGGTCAGGGGAAGGTGAAAGAAAGCTGATGCACAGATGTGACACTCGCCTATTAAGCATGCTCAGGACATAAGAGACTTAGCTGTGATGTTTAGCTACCAATAATACAGCCTTATACAAAAGGGACTGAACCACTCACTAGTCCAATGCAGTTATCTATTTTTAATGCTTGACAGGCGAGCTGTATCTGCATTAACTGAAGCTAGGTAGTAACAGCCTAACAGCACAAGACATACAACTAGTCCCTCTACCCAAGTCCAATAGAAGATACACAGCTAACTAGACCCACCACCTAAATGTTGCAGTAGCATGTGGTACGTTAACAGTGTACCTGTGTAACAGTGTGTGTGCTGCAAAGCAGATGGACCAAGTAACAGAACTTGAAGCAGATTCATGACGTGAAGCAAACTTGTGCACTTTGTGATTTTAAACTACTGCTGAGATGAGAAAGACCACACTTCAGGCAGTAGGAATGTCAAGCTATTTAGGGGCATAGCGCAAGGCAGCTTAGATTAACACTTTTTTTAGCATGTTCACCATAAACAGTATCAGGGAAACCCACAGAAAAACACTGTCACAGTAATAAATGGACCAGTATTACTGGTTAAGTGAACTAGTTGGTCCTCTATGGTAGAAGCCAATCAAACAACCAAAAACTACACAAACTACCAGCAATTTTAAGCATTTAAGATAAATTACTATGTAGTTCATTAAGGGATGGTACTCAGTACTAGCAAACATTGTGCATCTAATGTCCTTTTATCCACATTAAAAAAAAAAGGTACAGACAGTATTATGCACAGAATGGGACACAAACAACTTGGTCTACTCAGCATGCAGACTGTTACATGTAGCACATCCCCTTACCCTTTCCAGCTATCCCATGGCCTTACAAAATTACAGTGGCACATTTGGTATTCAACACCCACTTTAGCACCCACGCCACATTCTCACCTCACCACCCTTTCAATGAAGTAGCACTTTGTTATATCATACACAAAGTACGTTCGTTCAGCTTGGAAGCTCATGGTTCCTCCCTCCCCCAGTTCTAAACTCTGTTCTCACCACACCAATATAATAGTGGGAGAGCTGAGCTACTCTGTCAGTAATGTGACACTCAATACTATTACCATGTAAGCTGTGCACCCATCAGAGAAAGACAATTTCCAATGTTAAAAAAAACAAGAACAAAATATTTACAAGAATGGTACTATCAAACAGCAAGCTACCTTGTACCTGTGATTAAAGTTTGAATGCCTGCAACAACAAATGTGAAGTTGTTCAGTCTCGCCGTTCATTCTTCACTGATGAGTTCGGAGACGATCCTCGGCACCGACACGGCCATTTAGCAAAGCTCAAAGATTTCCAGTAGCTCGAGACCAAGCCCCTTATCCCATGATGCATTTCTGGAATTACCTCAGATCTAGTTTGCCGCGACACTGATCCCTTGGTTTCCAGCTCTGCTTGAGACTTTTTCAATGAATTAGCAAGTTTTTCTTAAAAAAATTTCATATATTTCAAATATACTCTATTGCTTAGTGTTTCCCTTATCCAGAATAGTACTATCTTTTTGGGCCTCGTTAGTTTTAGTGGCCTTTCTTTGCTAGTGTGGGCTTCAACCTTTAGTAGTGTAGTTTTAGTGCAATTTTGTAGTTAGGTATTTTTGACTAATATACAGTTGGTTCTTGTGTGGTTGTAAGATATATATATATATATATATATATATATATATATAAGGTATTTTTGACTAATATACAGTTGGTTCTTGTGTGGTTGTAAGATATATATATATATATATATATATATATATATATATATATATATATATATATATATATATATGTGTATATATGTATACAGTGTGGCCTTTTGGGCATTGTTAATACTGTGTGTGTTTTCTTAGTTGCTTTCTTGTTAAAGGTGATAGAATTAGTTTCTGATTATGTCGGAAGATAAAGACAGACATCCTAAGTCTGGTTTCAAAAAATGTCCTGACTGTGGACAAAAGATGTCTGTCACTGACGGACACATTCAATGTGTTTATTATCTGGGTGAGGTGCACCATCAGGAGTCCTGCAGTATCTGCCACTCCTTTTCCACTAGAGTGCTGGCTGAGAGGAATAGAAAGCTCATGGACTGGGGTCTTCTTAAGCCCACCTTTGTGGAAGCTTTGACTGACCAGGATAGAGACAGCAAGTCATCGAAGTCCTCCAAATCCTCTACAGACTCTAAGTCAAAGAAGTCTAAGAAAGTGGAACTTGCTGTGACTTCGGCTCCACTGACTTCGGCGTTGACGGTCTTTTCCTTTTGGACCCGGGACACTGCCTTGGAACTGGTCTCTGAATCTCCTTCTTCTCCATTACTCCAGTCGGCACCATCGGTGCATTCCTCCAGGTCCTCTGTTAGTCTTTCAGATTCGGACATGGACCAGCTGGTACAGAAGCTCTTAAAGGCACCAGACCTAGCTAAATTGCTGTCGGCTCCGACCCATGTGTCAGAACCGAAGACTACTACCCAGAAATTGACTGCTCCTCCTCCGAGCCGTAGCGGGTTTTTGGAGCCAGAAGTGACCGACCTAATGGTTTAGAACCCTTGGAGCCGACACCTGTCCCAGTGTCATCGGCTCCATCTATTCGGACATCCTTGGTGCCGACTGGGGACCCTAGGAGCCGACACTCTCTGGTCAGTTCCAGGGAGGATAGTCGCACTGACCTGTTGGTGCCGACTCTTCCTCTCGGGGCTTCCCCGCAGGTGAGCTCAGCTCCTACCTCAGGCTCGGAGTCCACAGCATCGATGCGGGAGGGGATCATGGTTCCTTCGGGTCCGTCAACTCCTTTTCATCAGAGCCGTGATGCCTTCGAAGCCATGAGGCGAGTACTGTCTCCTAAGACTTCCTCATCACCAGGTCTGGTATCTTCTTCCCCTAAAGTGCCGGTGTCTGCTTCTGCTTCCATCGGCCACCCCAAACGTGGAGACCCAGAGCCTTATGTAGCCCCACTGGGCACCCCCTGCTCTTCTGAGACTTCCCCAGAGGTTCCCACTGAGGAAGCTCCCAGAAAGAGAGTGTGCAAGAGGAGGCCCTTGGACTCCCCACAGGAGTCATTGACATCTGACACTGACTTGGATGAGTCAGAAGGGTCCCCTCGATCCCCCTCTGAGGACATCTCCTTTGCAGAGATCCTTAGGCAGAGGGGTGATTGGCAGTCCAAAAACCCTACTGAGGGATGAGTCCGTTCTTCTGAAGGCTTTTGGGTTTCAACCTTCCACCTCTTGGGTGTCTCCACCCTACGATGAGCTTATGCAACTGGTCTTTTGTAGGGCATGGGAGTCTCCAGAGTCCATGGAACCTGTCCCTCGGAGGCCGAATAAGTTTATCTCTGCCTCAGTGGATAAAACCTTCTTGTCTAAGGGAGTCCCTGTTGATGCCATGGTGGTGGCGGCAGCCACCAAGAAGGAATTGTCTGAAACATCTGCCTCTATCCATCCTCAGAACAGAAATTCTAGGATCATGGCTAGATATGGGAAACGCATGTTCAGTTCAGTGACTTTCACCCTTCAATCACTGAACTATCTGACCTATTTCACCAGACTGCAAAGAGACCTCCTCAAGGTGCTGTAGCTGCAGGTGTAACTGACAAGGTTTCTGCTCAGCTTGCTACCCTTAATTTCATTGCAAACTCGTCCATGTGTCTCATATCATATGCAGCAGATGGGTCGAGTAGGGCTGCAGGAGCAGGGGTTGCTATTCGTAGGCATGCCTGGATGCCCCTCTGTTCTTTCGCGGAGCCCTTCAAGTCTTCATTCGTAAATACCCCGTTTGATGGCTCATCCTTGTTTGGGCCTAAGGTAAAGTAAACATTGACCAGGTTTGAACAGGAGGGAAAGACTCTGTCTGCCATTGGAGTCCGCTTTTCTACCCCTACTCGACCTTACCCCAAAGGCCAAAGGGGAGGAAAGATGTGGCTCCATAAAGCCCAAGGAGCCTTTCAGGACACACGTGGAGAACCTTCCTCCAGGGGCAGAGGAGGAGGTAATAATGGAAGATGCCGTCCTCGCAGCAGAGGGGGTCCACAACACCAGGGTGACAGAGATCATTGCTCTGGCCAACCCTGTCAGCACTCCTGAGAGGAGGCCCGACTGTCTTGCTCTGGAGGCAGTCGGGGGTCGCTTATCTTTGTACCCAGAAGCCTGGTTAGATATCACAAATGACAGATGGGTACAAAGCATCATTTCCAGTGGGTATTTCATACCGTTCTCCACTCCACCCATTCCCATCAAGAGAATCCTGGACGTTCCACCCAGTTTACAGGAAACAAGCAACCATAGAGGTCCGCAAGTTGCTAGAAAAAAGAGTCATCCAACCAGTCCCAGCAGACTAAACAGGATTCGGAACTTACTCAAGATTCTTTTTGGTTCCAAAGGAAACAGAGGACTGGAGACCCATTTTGGACCTCAGCAGACTGAACCAATTTGTAAAAAAAGAGAAGTTTCGGATGGTCACACTTCAGTCCATACTCCCCTTTTTAGGGAAGGACAATTGGATGTGCTCGATCGATCTCAAGGATGCATACTACCACATAAAAATGGTCAGACCATCCAGAGATCATCTGCATTTCCGGCTGGGAGCCAGTCACTACCAGATGTCCTTCATGGATGCATCTGCAGTCATAACAAGTGGGTTGTCCTGTCGTCAGGCAGCCCTGCAGTCGGCCGGATTCCAAAGTCCGGGTCCGGCTTCGGCTGATGTCGCACTCCACCCGACGTCATCTCTGTTGGTCTTGGGTATAAAGCATCAGCCGGCGCCATTTTCCTCAGTCTTTCTTGCAGCGTGGCGCCGAAGCAGAAGCTGTTCGCAAGTGCGGTCGGTCGGATCCAGAGATTACTTCTACGAATACTACTTGAAGACTTCTAAAGCTAAGTACCCGTTGGGGACTCTTTCTTGCCTCAGCCGATGTCAGAAAAAGTTAACAATTGTTTAACCTGTGGGAAACAAATACCTCATAAAGATTTCCACTCTTACTGTCTGCCTTGTTTAGGCCCAGCCCACGACGTAGCAGCCTGTTCGGCCTGTGCCTCTTTCAACCGAGCGGCTTAGGCGTCGGTCGGAGTTTGCAGAACAGTTTTCGGTTCTGATTTTGCGTACATTATGCCGTCGGATCCTCCGACTACCCCAAAAAGCAAAGATAAAGACCGACACTCGCGGTCGCGGTTTCGGCGAAACCACGGTAAAGCAAACCGCGAGTGTCTCGGTTTCGGCGAAACCGAGAAAACTGCTCAAAGTACAGCTGAACCTATTCTTACAACTGAGGCCCCTGCTACAACTCTTGAATCGACCTCAGAAATTTTACCCACTACGGTGGTTGACTTATCAGACACCATCCCTTGGATGTCTCTACCCCTGCGTGGTGCTGCTAGGCCTCCAGCTGCCATGTCCATTAAGGCCTTCGCCAGGGCTAAAGCAGCCAAGACTACTAAAACAGTGCCTGTTAAACCCCCCACATCCAGGCCCTCTTCTAGTTCTCAAATGCTTTCTTTGGCAGAAGATTTAATTTCTTTAATTAGAGGATCTCAATCTCACCCAGACAGGGCCTCTCAGCCCCCAGAGAAGAGACCTAGGGCAGAGCCCCTGAGCCAGTGTCTTCTGATGATTCTGCTGATGAATCAGACATAACTGACCAGCCTGAGGCTCCATTCTCCAATTTTGAAGATTCTGATGCTGAAGAATCCATTCCAGCTGCTTCCCCACCAGAAGAATTCTCCTTTGGGGAAACCTTGCATGCCATGCGAGAACAGTTCCAATGGCAGCAACAGGATTTTTCAGACTCCAGAAAAAGACTTAGGACCTTTCTGCACCTCCCACAGCACAGGCCCTTAGCTATACCTCCTGTTCTACCTGTGGTGGATGATGCTTTCAATGATGCTTGCTCCGCTCCAGATTCTTTACCCCAGCCCCTGCCAAACCAGACAGATTTTACAGGGTGCCAGATACTCATCACCACCTTTACAAGGCCCCACTTGCAGACCCAGAAACTATATCCCAGGGTCCCAAGGCAGTAGCAGCGACCACAGCTAAAACCCTATTCCTTCTGAAAGGGAAGCAAGGTCACTAGACAGATGGGGTAAAAGGTCTACACTTCAGCTACTCTCTCAGCTAGAGCTTTAAACTGTCAGTTTCACATGATACAATACCAAGAGTTTATGCTTGATCAGTTAACTAAAATACTAACCACTGATGAATCTCTTGATAAGAAATATGTATTAGAGATGGTAAATAACATACAACAGGTTAGCAACCATTCCTTAAAATGTGGCTATGATGCACTGGAGGCTTCATTTAGATCAGCCATGACAGGCACAGTGATAAGAAGGCATGCATGGCTAAAGGAACAAGCTTTACGGATCATGTTAAAGCTAAGTTGCTAGATGCTCCTATGGACAAGACAAGTTTGTTGGGTACACCTGCACAGCAGGTTATGAAGAAAATGGAAGAAAAGGCAAAATCTGTTCAAACTGTTAAAGATTTCTTGCAGGTTCAACCCCCAAGGTTTAGCAGGAACTGGCCTGCCAAAATTGGTCCTTTCCTGACTCCACAAAATTTCAAAGGGGCAGGAATAGGCGTTCCAGAGGCAGAAACCAATCCAGAGGAGGTGCCTACAGAGGACGACAGTGGCAAGGTAACAACAGAGGCACAGACACAGCCACTGCCACTACATCAGCACAGCCACAGTGACTTAATCCTAAATCCGCCTACCAGGGAACAAATAGCAGCTCCTCTAGGCGGAAAGTTAACCTTATTTTCAAAGAACTGGCACTACATAACAAAAGACAAGTGGATTTTACAAACCATAGATCAAGGTTACGGTTTCACTTCCACACTTTACCAGTCAAAGAGGAATGCCAAATCTACCTCCAAATCAAAAACAGAGGCTCTCGCCAGATAATGGAGTTAGCAAACATGAGAGCTGTGGAAAGAGTGCCAAAGGCAGAACAAGGAAAGGGGTTCTACTCCAGACTATTCCTAGTTCCAAGAAAGGAAAAAGTTGGAGACCAATTCTCGACCTGTCCACCTTAAATACATACATCATTGTCCCAAAATTCAAAATGCTGACCCTACAGCAACTTCTTCCCATGCTGGGCAAGGAGTCTTGGCTGGTAACTCTAGATCTCAAGGAGGCATACCTGCACGTCCCCATTCGACCAATCTGCAGAAGATACCTCAGATTTCTTGCAGGATCAGAGCACTATCAATTCTCAGCATTGCCCTTTGGCTTATCTACTGCCCAGAGTATTCACAAAATGCCTGGCATCAGTAATCGCCCATTGCAGACTACAGGGAATTCAAATTTACCCATACCTGGACGACTGCCTGCTACAAGGGGACAACAAAAGCAAGCTGACAACAGATTTACAAAGGGTCATTTACTTGCTACAAGGACTGGGATACACAGTCAATTTACAAAAGTCAAGGCTGATACCATCCCAAACAAGGACATTCTTGGGCGGAATTGGACACAGTACAACAAATGGCATTCCTGACTACAGAAAAACAAAAGAACTTCCTCTTTACTTCTTGGCACTAACAAAACTGAACAAGTTAACAGCAAGAAAAGTTCTACAGGCCTTGGGCTTCATGGCATCATGCATAATCTTGGTCCCATTTGCCAGACTACATATGAGGAAACTACAGTGGTACCTAAAGAATTTATGGTCCCAACACAGTCACAGTCTAGAAACAGAAATCCCACTAATTCCATGCTTAAAACAGGAGTTCCTATGGTGGGCTCAGGCATGCCAGTCAAACCCAGGCCTACCCTTTCGCAGATGTCAACCAAGCCAGACCATCACAACAGGCGCTTCAGACCTAGGATGGGGGCCCACATGCTGGACAAATGCGTGCAAGGATTGTGGACACAGGATCAACTTCACCTGCACATCAATCTAAAAGAAATGCTGGCAGTAAAACTGGCAATCCAAAAGTTCAAACCATTTCTCAAAGAGGGCCAGTTGATGATAAGGACAGACAACACCACAGTCATGTGGTACATCAACAAACAGGGAGGCACTCATTCATACCCCTATGCAGAATGACCTTGGAGCTGTGGACCCTGGCACTCAGCTACAACATTCAGTTACAGGCAATATTTGTACCAGGGAAAGACAATACTCTAGCAGACACATTAAGCAGAACCACTTCGGATGCCCACGAATGGAAGCTGCACCGGACATCTTCAAGACCATCTCGAAGAAATGGGGAATGCCACAGATAGACCTATTCACATCACCTCTCAATCACCAGCTCAAAAAATTCTGCACAAGGACATTCCACCCACTAGCATGGAAAGTGGACTCACTCTCCTTCAACTGGAAAGGCCTAACAGCATATGCATTCCCACCTCTTCCTTTGATACACAAGGTACTACTAAAAATCAAGGAAGAACGTCCAAGGATAATCCTGATAGCTCCAAACTGGCCAAGACAACACTGGTACCCACTACTGAAGAGCATGTCTCGGAACAATATTTGGCCAATCCCCCTGATGCCTTTGATGTTAACTCAGAACAACTACAGCATCATACATCCAAACCTAAAAACGCTGCAACTGACTGCATGGAACATCACATAGCAGCAGCTAATTCAGAACTTTCCCAAAGAGTTAAAGACATTATTCTTGAAGCACGCAGACCTTCAACAAGAAGGAACTATGCTGGAAAATGGAAAAGGTTTGTCATTTGGAGTACGGAAAGAGGAAAAGATGTGTCAAACATAGATATGCCTAACATTCTGGAGTATCTGGCCGAACTTCTTCATTCAGGCCTGTCCTACTCCTCCATCAAGATACATGCATCAGCTATTTCAGCAGAATACAGCTTTGATCCACCTGTTTTTCACCCTTTGCTCAGGCAGTTCCTCAGAGGAATCAAGAATGTAAAACCTCCAAGGAAACCACCATTACCAGCTTGGGATTTAAACTTTGTGCTAGAAAAGTTGACACTATCACCTTTTGAACCAGCAGCAACAGCAGACCTACAATACCTGTCATGGAAAACTGCTTTCCTACTGGCAATTACTTCAGCAAGGAGGGTTTCAGAACTACAGGCCTTAATGGCAGTGCAACCCTTCCTAATCTTCCACCAAGATAGAGTGTCCATGAGGACTAATCCTACATTTATGCCCAAGGTGGTATCCAGAGTGTCTTTAAACCAGGCAATCCACCTACCTACCTTCTTTCCCAACCCACAAAACAGAGGGGAAAGAATACTGCATACCTTGAATGTACATAGACAGCTACGCTACTACTTGGACAGAACAAAAAATAGCAGAAAGACTGACCAACTTTTTGTAGCCTATGCAACAGGAAGGGAAGGAAAAGCTATTTCCAAACAGACAATCTCCAAATGGATAGGAAATTGCATACGATACTGTTACTCCTTCCATGGAAAACCAATTCCACAGGACATAAGACCTCATTCTACAAGGGCAACAGCCACTACCACAGCCTTCTTACGAGGAGTGGCAACCAAAGACATTATTGAGGCGGCTACTTGGACCTCCGTGCATACATTTGCCAAGCATTATAATTTGCCTCTATATTCCAGATCCCGAGCAGGGTTTGCCACTGCTGTACTGCAAGGGATCCTAAACACACCATAATCTACTTTTATCCTCCTCCCTAGTTGGCTATGGTATTCTACCCACTTGTTATGACTGCAGATGCATCCATGAAGGACATAGTACAGTTTTGTACCTACCATAAATGTAGATGTCCGAACTGGATAGCATCTGCAGTCAGGATTACCCTCCCTCCTTCCCCTCTGTGGTACTCCTAGGGTGTTTACCCTCCTAATAGCTAGCTGTTGGGGGGGAGTCTTTTATGGTGTATTTGTTTGTATATATGTACATATATGCTTATTGATGTGTTTACCTCTATCTATTTGGAAACATTGGCATCTATCCAAATTTTTAGCCTGCAAGAGGGCTACTGGCATCTGGGGCAAGAAACACTGAGGAAAATGGCATCGGCTGATGCTTTTATACCCGAAGACCAACAGAGATGACGTCGGGTGGAGTGCGACATCAGCCGAAGCCGGACCCGGACTTTGGAATCCGGCCGACTGCAGGGCTGCCTGACGACAGGACAACCCACTTGTTATGACTGCAGATGCTATCCAGTTCGGACATCTACATTTATGGTAGGTACAAAACTGTACTTTTCGAGCCCTGCCTTTTGGTCTCACTACAACCCCCAGAGTGTTTACCAAATGTATGGCAGTGGTTACGGCTCACTTGAGGTGTCTAGGATTCCAGGTGTTTCCATACCTAGACGATTGGCTCCTTACCTCCACCGCCAGGCATAAACGGATTCAGGCAACAGAATCCACTCTGACACTCTGCAACCACTTAGGCATTACGGTCAACTTCGAAAAGTCTGCCTTGTCACCTTCATGGCATATCATCTTTATAGGGGCAGAGTTAGACACTTCAACCACCACTCTACATCTTCCAGTCAAAAGGGTATCAAGTCTTCACCAACACATCACATCACTGGTTTCAAAGAACATAGCTCCAGCTGCAGAGGTCTTGAAAGTACTAGGTTTGATGGCGGCAGCAATTTTAGCTATTCCATTGGCGAGAATGCATATGTGGATTCTTCAATGGCTCCTGTTCACTCAATGGTCTTACCAGGAGTTGCCAATGAGCCATATGATTCTGATTACAAACTCTTGCAAGAGGGAACTTCAGTGGTGGTTGACGTCTCTACATGTTACAATAGGACGCCCCTTTGTACTTCCCCCTCCAGTAGCCACTGTGACCAAGGACGCTTCCCTGATAGGGTGGGGAGGGGGGCATTTGCAGGGAAAGACTGCCCAAGGCACATGGACGGATCAAGAGTCACATTTGCATATCAATGTCCTAGAGACGAGAGTGGTACTTCTGGTGTTGCAGTACTTTCAGGACTCTCCCTCTAGGGACAATTGCCATACAGACAGACAACATGTCAGTGGTCTGGTATTTGAACAAACAGGGCGGGACCAAGTCTTACCCCTTTGCCGAGAAGCCCTCAGAGTTTGGCAGTGGGCTCTGTCATCTCAGCACTTTCTGTTGGCAACGCACATCCCGGGGAGATCCAACATGATAGCGGACAAGCTGAGCAGGGCAATATTGTTGCCACATGAGTGGTCCCTCAAACAGGAGATTGCGGACAGGATTTTCCGCAAATGGTGCCAGCCTTGCTGCGATCTTTTTGCCAACCACATCAACACCAAATGCAGAAGCTACTTTGCCCTGATCTCCCCTCTGGGAGAACCCCAGAGAGATGCACTCGTACACGATTGGCCCCCGGGTCTCCTCTATGCATTTCCCCCAATTCCTCTGATACCCAGATTTTTACAGAAAGTGAAGTCGCTGGGAAGGACTGTCATTCTTATAGCTCCTCATTGGCCTCAGCAGATTTGGTTTCCATTTCTTTACCGTCATCTCTTGGAGGATCCATGGACCCTGGACCCAGTTCCAGACCTTCTGACACACCCGTCAGGGGACCTCCATCCTACCTTGCAGTCACTGAAGCTAACTGCTTGGCTGCTCCAGTTCCCCGTATAGCCAGGTTTCATAATCTTTCAGATGACACAAGTCAGATTTTGTTGGCTTCCCACAAACCTTCCACCAGAAAATTGTATCTGAGTAAGTGGAAACGATTTTCCATTTGGGCTTCTAACAAAAACCTTGATCTTTTCCAAGCTCCATTGTCATCCATTCTAGAACTCTTGACCAAGATTTTTCACGAAGGAGCTGCAGCTGCTACCATTAGGGTCCAGTTAGCATATATCTAATTTCCATCTAGGTAATGATGGACTGAATATTATGCAACACCAGTTATTAAAGGCCTTCCTCAAAGGTACTTTTCATGTGAGACCTCCAGTAAAGATTTCTTATTCTCCCTGGAGCTTGAATTTCATACTTTCCCGTATTATTTTTTTCTCCCTTCATACCAGCATCTTCTTGTGAGCTCAAATTTCTGTCATGGAAAACTATTTTTCTAGTGGCCATTACCTCTGCCCGCAGAGTTTCAGAGCTTCAGGCATTATCGATTAAGCCTTCATATATGATTTTTCATCCTGACAGAGTATCTCTTAGGACTAACCCTTCTTTTTTGCCTAAAGTATGTTCTGAGACAAACCTAAATCAAGTTATTGAGTTGCCCGTTTTTTTCCCCAACCATACCAACAATTTAGAATACATGCTGCACAAACTTGATGTTCACAGACAGCTTAGATATTATTTGGACAGAACAAAAGACTTCAGAAAGTCAGACCAACTTTTTGTTTCATTCTCTGATGCCAGAAAAGGTAGACCAGTGGCTAAAACAACCCTTTCTAAGTGGCTTTCAGATTGTATCACCTGCACTTACTCATCTGCTAATAGGTCTTTGTTGCATAAAGTGAAGGCGCATTCAACCAGAGCAGTCTCTACTTCTTCGGCCTTTCAAGCCAAGTTTCTTCTTGACAATATCTGTGCTGGAGCCACTTGGTCTAAGTCTCACACTTTTATCACTCATTACAAAGTGGACAAGGCCTCCAAGGACAGGGCTTCCTTTGGTTCTACAGTCCTGAAAAATGTATTCCCGTGAGCCACCCAGGATTTAGGTTGCTAGGGATGCTACCAGTTAGTGACGAATGAACGGTGAGATTGAACAACTTCACAGAAAGAAGTTATGTACTCACCATAACGTTCCATGTGAGTTGTTCCATCTTGCCTTCATTCTCACGTCCCTCCCTCCTTCCCCCACCTGGCTGACGGTTGACCTGGAGACTGATTTCATCCTGGTTATTCAATGTTTCTTCCTGTCTGGGGAGATTAGTCCTCCTACTAGGATATGGTACACGCAGCAAACAAGATCTGAGGTAATTCCAGCAGTGCATCATGGGATAAGGGGCTTGGTCTTGAGCTACTGGTAATCTTTGAGCTTTGCTAAACGGCTGTGTCGGAGCCAAGGATCGGCTCCGAACTCATCAGTGAAAAATGAAGGCGAGATGGAACAGCTCGCATGGAACGTTATGGTGAGTACATAACTTCTTTTTTATGAAGTTCACCATGAATAGACCCAACAGTATTTTAAGTGTGATATGGTTATCAGGCACTCAGATAATGGAAGATGAAGAAAGATTTCTAAGATTGACTGAAAGACTTCAGTGGGAAAAAAAGCACAACACATTAAGCTGATAAACAGAGTTACTGTGTCTTCTCAAAAGCTGCCATGACAATTCAACCTAGTTTAGCAAATGGCACAAAAGAAAAGACTTTGTAACTGGACAGGGACGATTAAGGAGAGAAGAGGAGGGAACTAAAATGAAAGACGTTTGCATTTTTATTTGTCTTCCTACAACAGCAACCAAGATCCTGCTGCCCTCAGCACCAGAATGCAAGTACAACAACCAGGAACTTGGTGCTGTTTCTAAACTTTGTGTGACCTAGAATTGGGTGATAATGCACAGCGTATTACTGAATTTCTGAATTAAGAAGTGTAACCAAAAAAGAACAAATAAACACAATTATTTTTCAGCACGACAATCCATTCTGCATTTCGTAGGTCATTCCAAAAGTGACAATCCAGTCTGCATAAATTTCTAATAGGTCATTTCAAAAGCTCATTTCATTTAATCACACTTTTTGGAACAATTCAGAAACAGGCACATGTAGGAGAAAACAAGCAAAGTTAAAAAAAAAAGTAAATCCAAATAGTGAAGCAGAAGAGGCAACCATGCGTCATATAACCACACAAAAAAAGTTAAGATGTAAAATGAATCTGTTTATAAATTCCAGCGGGTAAGCGCTTTCACACTAAGCTTCGTCAGACCATGGTGAAATTGAGCATTACATTACAGCTTTTATATTTAAAACCGCCATTAACATACCATACTTAATCAATTTAGCATTTAAAACCACAGTATACCAAAACAACAGTGAACAAAAAATCAACTAAACACACTAATTCACATGAAAACACTAATGTGCATCGTAAATAAAAAATATTTATCTAAATTCAAACTCTGAACCCTACCTATCTTGAAACTACATGTAACAGAAAGAAATGAAAATGTGTATATATAAATATAAATATATATATATATATATATATATATATATATATATATATTTATAGATATATATATCTATATATATATATAGATATACAAAACTGTGTTGCAATGAAGGAAAGAATAAATATGTAACATATCCTAACATAGGATGTGACAAGAAAATGATAGTAGAATTAATAATAAAGTACAGTTGTGTACACTTACCATAAATGTAGATGTTCGAGTGTATTCACTGTTGCAGTCATTACATTTGGGTAATCTGCTGGCAGGTAGCCCTCAGTCGGCCTGAATAACAAAGTCTTGGGTCCTGCGTCGGTTGCTGTCTCCTCTTCCATGACGTCAGGTCGTCAGGGGTATAAAACATGCAGCCGACGCCATTTTAATCAGTTTTTCTTGCCCCAGATGTCAGGTGCCCCCCAGATGGGGAGCAAATATATATATATATATATATATATATATATATATATATATATATATATATATATACATGTATTTTAGAATCCAAAAAGTTTACCTCCAACTAAAAGCAAATACACCACAAAGGCTTTTGAGCAAAGTGAAGGAAAGAAGAGGTATAATAATGGAGAAGAAAGGGGGCTGGCGGGTAGGTAACCCAGACTGCAACAGTGAATACACTCGAACATCTACATTTATGGTAGTGTACACAACTGTACTATGTTCTTCGTGTTTCAGTGTTGCAGTAATTACATTTGCGTAGAATCCCAAAGCTATGGATGGGAGGATGGAATTATACAGCATTAGGAGCAGCTATAATGCCCTGCAGGACAGCAGTAGCAAAGCCTGCCCTGGATTTACAAAAGAGAGGTAAATGATAATGTTTTGTGAACGTGTGAACTGAGCTCCAAGTAGCAGCTTCTAGAATGTCTCTAGTAGGAACCCCTCTGAGAAAAGCTGCAGAAGTAGATGCAGCCCTGGTGGAATGGGATCTGATCCCCTTGGGGACAGGTTTACCATGGTGCATGTAGCAGAAATGAATACAATGGCTTATCCATTTTGAAATAGTCTGCTTTGATATAGCCTTCCCCTCTGCCCCTGCAGCAAATGCCACCAGTAGTTGCTCAGACTTTCTTAGAGATTTTGTCCTGTTTATACTTAATCTTAGTTGTCTGTGTACATCCAATGAATGCAGAATCCGCTCCCCCTTGTTCTGCGGATTTGGGAAAAAAGTTGGCAGATGAATGGTCTGGTTAAGAGCCACATTCGATACCACCTTAGGCAAAAAAGAAGGATTGGTCCTGAGGGCCACCCTGTCTGGATAAAAGATAATGAAAGGCTCCACTGCCATGAGAGCCTGTAGCTCTGAAATCCTTCTAGCTGACGTGACTGCTAAAAGAAAGGCCGTCTTCCAAGAAAGACATTTTTATGTCTGCAGTAGCAGCTGGTTCAAAAGGAGGTAGGGTAACTGAGGTCCCATGCAGGGGTCGGTGCTCTCCTGGGAGGTCTCAAATTTTTGGCCCCTCTGAGGTACTGCTTTAGCAAGGGATGAGAAAAGAGAAGAGGCTCTGTGTTGTAATGAGCCGAGATGGCAGAGGCATGGATTTTTATAGAAGAAAAAGATAGGCCCTTGAGAAGAATCTCAGTTAAATATTGCGAAATCTGAGTAATATTGGGCATTGCTGTGTTTATTCCTTGTGGTTGGTTCCATTTATCAGTATAAGATTTTCTAGTACTAGGCCTTCTAGCCTCCAAAATGACATCCAACACAGGTTTACTGAGAGATGTGATTGGTGAAATTAGTTGATTAGCCATGCTGCAAGATTCAGAGTTTGGGGCCGAGTGTGCAGAATTTGATAGTTCTGCTGAGACAATAGATGAGGTGTCTGAGGCAAGTACTATGGAGGAAGGTGTGGCATATTTCTTAGAAGCAGGTACCAGTGTTGGCGAGGCCAGTCCGGAGCAATCAGAATAATTTTTGTTTTTTCCTGTCTGACTTTTAGTAAAACCTTGGGGAGCAGAGGCAGAGGGGGAAAGGCATAGACTGATAGGTTTTTCCAACTGAAGGAGAGAGCATCCACTTTCCAAGCTTTTTTTGCGATGAGTTCTTGTGCAGAATTTGTCTAACTGGTAGTTTTGGGGAGAGGCAAAAAGATCTATGTCTGGGCTCCCCCATTTTCATGTCAACATGCTGGAGGTTTGTGGATCCAGTTTCCATTTGTGTGGGTCCATAAGATTTCTGCTTAGGCCGTCTGCCAGAGTATTTTGCTTTCCTGGCAGGAATTGAGCTTGTAGATGTATTTGGTAAGTCAAGGCTGTGTTCCTCAAGGTCATGGCTAGTATGCAAAGGGGGTAGGAGTGAGTACCCCTTGCTTGTTTATGTACCACATAACTGTGGTGTTGTCCGTCTTTGTCAGTAGTTGTCCTGGATGAAGGAAGTCCTTGAAGGCTGTCAGAGCATTCTGTACAGCTAGCATTTCTTTCTGGTTGATATGTAGGTGCATTTGATTTGGGCTCCATTTACCCTGAATGCATCTCCCTGCCAGATGGGCCCCCAAGCATAGTCTGATGCGTCTGTGGTCAGGGTTTGGGTGGCAGGGGGTAGAATGAATGACAGTCTCTTGTTTTGGTGACAGGCCTCTGCCCACCAAAGGAACTCCTGTTGCAGGCAAGGAATGGGAGGAATCATTGTTTCCAGGCTGTGACAATGTTGACTCCATAAGCTTTTTAGGTGCCATTGAAGTTTCCTCATATGCAGTCTAGCATATGGAATTAGTAGAATGCAGGATGTCATGAACCCCAAAACCTGCAGAATTTGTCTTGCAGATATCAGGGTTTTTGTGGCCACTTGTTTGAAGTATGTTATCAATTGAATTTGTTTGTCTGGCATGAGGTAAGCCATCTGGGCAGTTGTATTCAAGCTTGCACCCAGGAATGTAATTATTTGAGATTGTACCAGTTGCGATTTCTTTTCGTTTATGGTGTACCCTAGGCATGTTAGAAGCCTTTTTACAAACACCAGATGTTGTAGAAGAGTGTCCTTGTCCTCTGTCTGAATTAGACAATCGTCCAGATAAGGATACATTTGAATGCTTCTTTGTGAAGACCCTGGGAACAGTAGATAAGCCAAAGGGCAGTGCAGAGAACTGGTAATGCAAATAGCCTGCTTTGAAGCGGAGGTATCTTCTGCAAGATTCCCTGATTGGGATATGCAGGTAAGCCTCTTTTAAGTCTAGAGTTACCAACCAGGCATACTTGCCTAGCATAGGCAGTAACTGTTGTAGTCAGCATCTTGAATTTTGGAATGTCCAGGAAAGTATTTAGAATGGATAAGTCCAGAATTGGACGCCATGATTTGTCTTTTCTGGGTACCAGGAAAAGTCTTGAATAAAAACCTTGTCCTTTTTCCTTTTCTGGTACTGGTTGAATAGCCCCCATATGAAAGACATGACTTGTTTCTGTGTCTCTGCCCACTGATTTGGGGGCAGATCTGGCCATCCGTTTGGAATTGGCAACATGTGAAAATGAAATCTGTACCCCTGGGATACTATATTTAAGCCCCACTTGTCCTGGGTAATTAGATGCCAATTTTGAGCATGAAGTGCTAGTTTTCCCCCCAAAGGGGCTACCAAAAGATAGGTGCTTGGAAATGGCAGAGGAAAGTCATTGAGACTATTTACCGTAGGGTGGTGCTTTGCTACTTCCTGATTTGGAGGTGGAGGCACCCCATTGTTTTGTCCTGTAAGATCCTTGTGACTGAAACCTGGAGCCTTTGGAGTGTATGGGTTTGACCTGAGCAGCTCTGTTGGGTATTGGAAAGGACCAATTCTTAGTAGGCCAGTGCCTACTGAACCTGGGTGGCTGCACTTGCAAGAAATCTTTTACAGTTTGCATAGATTTAGCTTCGTCTTCCATCTTTTTTAAAACTTCTTCTGTCTTATTACCAAACAGACTGTCCTGCTGTAAAGGAGCATCCAACAATTTAGCTTTAACATGATCAGGCAGATTTTGCTCCTTGAGCCAAGCATGCCTTCTTATCCCAGATCCAGTTACGGCGGCCCTGCAAGAGGCCTCCAAGGAATAAAAACCACATTGCAAAGTATGCTTTCTAACTTGTTCAGCTGAATGCAATAAATCCTGTAACTCTTATTTTCCACACAATCAGAAATCAACATCATTTTCTGTTTCAGTAAGCCCATGACATGCTGTTGATATTTAAGCATATGAAATTGACAGTTTAAAGCCCTGATTGCCAAGGTTGCAGACGTATAAACCTTCTTACCTCATCTATCCAGCACCCTGGAGTCTCTATCAGAAGGGTTAGTATTTTTAGTAGTAGAAGCCTTAACACCCTTGGGACCCTGAGAAATAGTTTCAGGGTCAGCAGTAGGATTTTTGAAAATAAACTTGTGGGAGTCAGGAACCCTGTAATATCGGTCTGGCTTACTAGGAGCCAGAGGCAGGGAATCAGGAGCCATGCTGGATTCTGAGAAAACATCATCAACAATGTCTAAAACAGGAGGTATAGCCAAAGGCCTATGCTGAGGAAGAAGAAGAAAATCCCTAAGCCTCTTTTTGGATTCTGAACTCTCCCAATGAAAATGTTCCCTTAAGGTATGCAAAGTCTCTTCAAAGGAAAAATAGTCAGGAGAAGCAGAGGGGATGGATTCTTCTGCATCAGAGTCCTCATAAGGGGGATTAGAAAATTCCTGATCAGAAGAGGAATCAGAAGAAATGGAAACCTGATCTGAAGATTCATAATCAGTGCCTTGCCTAGGCCTCTTAGCAGGAGGGGCTTGGGGAACCCCTGATCAAGGTAATTAAATCCTCAGCCATTTTGATCATTTGTTTTTTTAGGCATGGGGCCTGAGCATGTGGCTCATGCTTTGGTTTTTTAGACATAGTAGTTGATTTTGGCCTTGTTTATGATGATGGCATCAGTTTAATATAAAAATCTTTAGACCTGAAAACACCCTCAGAAGCCAGTGCCTGCTCAGCGGCTCCGGACCCATCCAAAGGAGAGACATCCGCGGTTTCAATACTTGAAGAATCTCGCGGCATACCGGACTCCGAATGGGTCTCGGTAGAGGCCTGCGACTCAAAAGTAGTGGGCATCAGGGGCTGCGAAAGCACCTCACTGAGTACCGGCGACCGGCTTAGGAGAAGCTTTGTCGTCGGTTTTGGACCTCGACGGTCTGCCTCTGTCTTTTTCTTTGTGTTTTTTGTGAATTCCGGTAGTCGGATTGCTAACCGATGGCATTTCAGGATAGTTAAATCTTGAACCAATGTATTTAGAAGCAAAAATATACTGACGCTTAAAAGTGAGTTGGTTAAATTTAGCACAAAACCGACAGCAAGGCACGTTGTGGTCAGGGCCTAGGCAAGGAATGAAAATCCTTATGAGGTATTTGCTTCCCACAAGTAATACAATTATTAACCTTTACTGACATCGGTAAGGAGCAAGAAAAAGTTTCCCCAACGGAGTACTTGGCTTTAGTTTGAAGACTTCGGTTCTGAAACTCAAAAACGAAAATTTCAGGAGTCGGCCGACCGGCACTTGCAAAGTGCTTCTGCTTCGGGCACCGCGCGGCAAGAAGAACTGATTAAAATGGCATCGGCTGCATGTTTTATACCCCTGACGACCTGACATCATGGAAGAGGAGACAGCAACCGATGCAGGACCCAAGACTTTGTTATTCAGATCGACTGAGGGCAACCTGCCAGCAGATTACCCAAATGTAATGACTGCAGCAGTGAAACACGAAGAACATCAATCCTATCTAAATACAAATAAAAATATAAATAATCTATCAATATAAATAAATATAAATAATCAACCAAAGTTAAAAAATTGTTCAACTGACACACTTACCTATACGTCATTACAGAAGCTCACTCCATTAGGCACAGCTCCAGGCTTCTCAAAGGTGCTGTAACCACGGGGCAGCATTCCTCCTGAGTGTTAACAAGCAGTTAGAAAAGAGCAAATCTGCCATGCAAGTCAGAACTTATGAATGCTTATCATATTGTCAGGGAGCTATCAAAACCTTTTAAAGGCATTAAGTACCCTAAATAAATAACTATGTAAACAGAATTACGATCCAGCAAAACGGTGATATGCAGCCTCAGATTGCACATGGTCTGTAACATTACAAACGAGAATAAAGCAGCATGCAGAAAGGAGCAAAAGCATACATGTAACTCATTCTAATGCCCTCAACTGTTGTGATTTATTTTACAAAATACAGTGAGCTACTGTATACCTTACTGCCACTTAACATCCACTTTATGCCTTCAGTATTTATTATAGAAAACAAGTATCTGATTATTACTCATTCAACAAATCTCAGAAATACTCACAAGGTAAAGTAAGGCAGGACGATCCAGAAGTTCTGTGACATTTAATTTATTTTTTTTTTGTATTTTGATACAAAACGGCAGCTCTTAAAGTTGGTTTTGAATATCTGTAAAGCCCGTAGCCACAGAATGATCCGATGCAGAAACAAAGATGTGCGGGAACAGATTCATAAGAAAGAAGTTCCTGCCTGTGTTTCTGGCTTGTTTTATGCACTTAGGGTGCGATTACATGCAAATGATGGGAAGGTCATGAATATTTAGCGAGTGGGTTTGTACCGGGCGAAAACACAGAAGAGTGGGCGTATAGAAGTAGATTCAACAGAAAAGTACTCGCTTTCTGATGGGTGAATTGTCGTGGAAAACAACAGGCTCGAGGGCAACTTCCACTTTAAAATGGATTGCAGTACCGATAAATGATCACCAGTAGGATGAAAAACAGTAGAAAAAAAATGTTTACGGGTACCAAATGACATTTTAACGCGATGGGATGATTAGTAAGGGGGAGAAATAACGTTAAAGTACAGAAATCATAGGCAGTTTCCAGTAGTTGTCCTTTAAAGATAGGCACAGCACATACGTATATACTGGTGGTGGAACAACCCAAAACATGTGTAAGTGCTCTACTTGTTGAGAGTTCTTCAAAGTGATGGTGAAAAGTGAAAAAAAATGTTAGATTTAATTTACTGTAAAATGTTTTATCCACTAAGAATCCTTGTGAATCATCCACTCCATCTTCCTCTGTTTCCCCCAGGTAGCATTCCTCTGCATTGGGCTCACCATTCCTCCATAAAAAAGGCAAGTCTTTCAGACATCACAACCTAAATCCTTTGGCCACATCAGTCCAGCTATTATTTCTGAACATGAAGTTATAGGGGAGACAAACACTGCAGATTAAATTGTACTGTTATCTCCCATTGTGGAAACAAAAACTTAAAACTTTTGTTCCTAGTTTGGGCAAGGAGGCTGCTCTTGACCAACACTTGTCAAGGGCACTTAATGCCCACAGCTACCACCTTCATTACTGTCCCTGATGTAGACTATGAAAGGTTGTCAGAAGCCATGCTGTGATGGCTCAGAGGAGGGGTTATGGTGCTCAGTCCCATTACACTACTCCATTGTTTGGAGATGGAGAATACGTGGTGATTCATTTACCAGTCCCTAAGACACCTCAAGTGTTTTTCATTGATGCCTCATTTTTTACCAGTTCTGATGATGCCAGTTTCAACTCATTCTACATCAGTGCCAACATCAGGACCAGTGTCGATGCAGAGCAGTACAGAGACAATGTTAGCACCATGTTGGGTAGTGGGTAATACCATAAGGGTGATATTGATGCCATTGCTGCAGATGTCAATGATGGTTTTGGTTCCAAATCTTGAGTCTAAGATTTTGGTAACAACATTGACACTAGCCTTATTGGTGTCAGTAGTGGATCCAACTTACACAGCCCCAGTGTTTGGTTCTGAACATCAGTGCAGAGCTAGAAAGCTTCATTGCTGTGTTTCCGGTTGATGACTTAGCCTTTGATGTCAGCACCCAATTCAAAGCCAGACTAGCTTCTTCTTGAGCCTTTCACTTTGTTCCCTGTCATTCAGATGATCCGAGAGTCCTAAGTTTTTCTGCTTCCCGCCAACATCCCATGACATCTGCTCTGAAAAGGTCCGCTTTTCCCTACTTGGAAGTCACCCCCTTGAAAGAAACTGAGGAAGACCCACTGTTAAGAGAAGCATTTAGACTCTTCTAGTCCCATTCTATTAACCATTCCCATACTGGCCACACCACAGGTGTGTCTGCCCTAGGTTAGGGGGCTCACCATAGAGTGTAGCCAGTTCAAGGTATCTGAAACAATTTTTCATATCAGCCTTTTAAAGAAGGCAGTCCTTCTAAGCCTCCATACTTTTCAGGACTCCTTTCCCTATGATGTAACAGCCGTCCAGTAAACATACATGGAGGAACTTGGGCCTGTCTCTTAAGTTAAGAAGCTGTAAGAGTGCAGGAGTGGGCCATTCAGTCAGATCAAAGGGGACCAGTTCCCTGGTAGAAAAACTCAGCAATTGTTTAATGATTCTCAAGAATGGTCCCCAAGATACCTGGTGGTCAAGAAGTTGTTCCAGGAATTGGGCAGGTTCTGCTGTAACTTGTTAGCTTCCCATCCAACAGCAAACGCAGCAACTACTTCTCTCTTGTTTCTTGTCAGGGGAACATCCTACGGATGCTGTGATATAGAAATGCCAATCTAGACTCCTCTTTGTTTTTCGCCTACTTTGTGTGATGATAAAACTTTTTTAGAAGACCAAACTGCACAAAGCCAAACTCATTCTTATAGCTCCACAATGGCCTCAACAAGTTTGGTTCCTGCATCTCCTGTCGTAACTCTTGAAGACAATTGTACAGTCACATTATTCCAAGTTGCTACTGCCCCACCAATTTAGCAAGTCTCACCGCAACATTCATTCCTTCAATTTAACTGCATGATTTCTCCCTTTCAAGTAATGGGCAGTTACTAGTCTTTCTTCTAAAGTATGGTTCAGATAATTTCTTTCTCAAAAATCCAAACACTCTAATGACTTTTTGAAAAGTCAGACTGACTTTTTTTTCTGTTTGAACTACATACAAATGTCTGAACCTTTTCTCAAACCCCAATTCTATCAATACTTCATTATCTTGCTCAGATTTTAGATTTTTGAGTAAATTTTTGATCCATCAAAATGAACCTTGCAGTCATATCCACCTTTCATGAACATCTGAACTCTGTTTCTCTGGCTTTGTTGCAAGTTTAATGAATAAATAAGTAAAACAAGTGCCATGGTCAATTTACACTGTGCATCGGTTCATAGGTGTGTACTAGGCTAATGGCCCTGGAGTCTTTACAAGCCTAGCCCATAGGATTACCCTGGCATCATGCCACCCAACCTTAGTTCCCAGTGCCTCTGTTGAGTAGAGCCACTGGAGTGATCCCCAGGGTGAATTTTCTATTTCCCATCCACTCATCAAGATTTCTCATGAAGAGGGCAAGTGAGGTGCTCTGTTTGACATGTATGGGAGGTCTATTCCATAGCATGGACAGTCTCTGGGTTATGAACCTGTCCCTCCAGCATGTTCTGTTGATTGTGGTAATGCGGTTGAGGTCCCTGCAGCATGTGGTGTGGAGGGATTGTGATTTCTTTAGATGTAGCAATTCTAACAGAGCTGGGTCAGACATGTTTTTGTAAGTCAAGCAGAGATTCGCCTCTAAGTAGGCGATATGAGACAGATAATAGTTGAGTTTTTTAGTCTGTCCATATAGGACAAGTGTTTAAGGCCTAGGACCCTCTTTGTGAGGTACTTTTGCAGCCTCTCCAGTTGTTGCAGGTTTCTGGTGAGGTACATGCCAAACGGGGCATTGTACTCGATGATTGGTCTAATGAGGGAAGAGTAGAGGGAGACAATGACTTCTTTCTTCCTGGATGCAAAACCCTTAATAATGAGATGTGCCACATAGAAGGACTTTCTGGCCACAGTGGCAGTGTGGTGGTCAAAAGAGAGATTGCTGTCAACCTATGTTCCTAGATCTGTTATAATGCCTTCTGTTTTCAGTGGACTACCATCAATGTGGTAATTCATGGGAACTGGGTTTTTCCCAAGGGGGATGATGATACATTTTTTGGCATTGAGCTTAAGGCCATGGTTCTGACACCAGTCATTGGTCTCAGTGAGGCCTTTTTGTAGGATTGGAACATCACTTGGTGAGTTAATGTCTCCCAACTTGCAATTGTCTTTATCAGCCAGAATCCCTTCGTGTTGGCCTGGACTTCAGAGAAGTAGATACCAAACCGGAGAGGACCCAGAACCGAACCCTGTGGGACTCCACTTGTGACTGGTGGGCAGTCTGACTTGGAGTCAGCTACTTTCACACTGTGGGTTCTATCTGTGAGCCAGTTTGTAACCCACCTAGTGATATAGGGGTTGATGCCTAAGTTAGTAAGTTTTTCTCTGATTCCCGAGTGGTGAATGGTATCAAAAGCCTTGGCCAGATCAAGGTAGGCAGTATGAACCACCTTGCCTTCATCCATAGCTCTGGTGACTGACTCAGAGAAGTAGACCAGGTTGAGCAGGCATGATCTACCCCCTCACAGAACCAAACTGTGTGGGATCCAGAGTTTGGAGATTCCCTATATCCTTGTTTATTAGGTCTATGATGATGCGTTCCTTAGCTTTGCATATCAGACTCATCAGGCTAATGGGGCAATAGTTCCCAGGGTCCGTAATCGCTCCTCTTTTGTGGAGAGGGATGACTGGCAGTGCGCCATTCGGTAGGGACAAAGCCTGAGGTGAGGTTGTGATTGAGCAGGGCACACAGGTGAGGTGCCAGTTCACTCTGTAGTTCATGTAGAACACAGCCAGGTATATTGTCAGGTCCCATAGAAGCTGTATTCTTGGCCTTGGACAGTGCTGTTTTAACCTGTGCAGCAGTAATACTGGGTGCCTGGCAATCTACTGGTACTGTGATTGGTCCTCTGGGGGAGAGAGAGGGGTAAATTTGGCACTGAATCTGTTGGCCAGTATATTGGCAATATCTGTTGGCTTGGTATAGGAGGTACCATTGTGCAGTAGCTCAGAGCAAATCTGGGTATTGCAGTGGAGATTCTGTACATAACTGTAGAAGGCCTTCTGGTTGTCTTTGCTATCTGCTGCAATTCTGTTTTCATAGCTAGCTTTAGAGGATTTGATGAGGGATCTCAATGTTTTGTTGAGGCTGATAAGGGAGTTTTTCCAGTCTTGGGACTTCACCTTATTCCGCATCAGTTTCCTCCTTCTGTTGTAGAGTTTGTTTATGGCAGGTGACTACCAGATTGGCTTCCTTTTTTTGGAGGAGAGCGTCTTGGTTCTATTGGGTATGGCAAGATCCATGCATTTGTGTATATGTTCGTACAGTGCATTAGTGTATGATTTGGCAGTCATGCAGCTATTCTCCATTTGCATGGGTGCCGTGAAGTTAGCCACCTCTGTTTTTAGGAGACCAAAGTTAGCTTTGAAGATGTTTTTCATGGTGGTTACCTTTGCGGGGGGGTGGGGGGATGCGGATTTCCAAGGTGATTAGTTTGTGGTCGGATCTAACCAGGGAGGAGTTGACTTGGTGTAGAGCAATGATCACCCATGTTAGTAATGACCAGGTCTAGGATGTTGCTACCTCTAGTGGGGGTAAGAACGAGCTGGTCTAGGGCATTGGAATTAATGATTCCAGGAAACGTTGGGCAAGTGTATTGGTACATGAGTAGTTTTCCCAGTTAATGGAGAGGTAGTTGAAGTCACTTTATATGAAAGTGTTATTGTTGTTGATGGGTTGCAAAATCTTCCTCAGAGGTACATTCATGACTTGACTTCTTCTACAGAATCTAGTGCTACCATGGGACTTACACTTTGTGCTCTAGAAGCTGATATTGCCTGTATTTGAAATTTCAGCTTGCAGATTTGAAATGGCTTTCTTGAAGATTCTTTTACTAGAGGCTGTTACTTCTGCAAGGATAATTTCCAAGATGCACACCTTTTTAGTTGAAGCTTTAAATGTGGTATTCTATAGAGAGAATCTTTTTTCTGCGCCAACCCATTCTTTATGCCTACAGTTGCTACTGAATCTAACCTTTTTTATTAGTTATATTTTATTTACTAAAAGAACTGGGATGCTCCCTTCCATTATTCAAAAAATGATACTAGTCAACAGATATAGTAGCACGGACAACAAGTAAAACAATACACAAAAATGTAGATGCAGACTATTTAAAAGTTTTGCCATCTGAAAGTGTTGGTACCTCTGCCAGGGATAAACTCTCATGAAAAGATGATATTTATATGACCTCCCAAAACAGCTCTCAGATTCACTGGGTCTGTGTGATGCCCCACCTCTGGACCAGTAATCAAGGAGCCTCAATCCTCACCACTGGCAACAGTGAGGGAATGTTCACTGGGAGGATGACAGGTACATACAGTATTTCCAGATGCAGCTCTCTGCATCAAGTGCAGTTTCCCTTAAGAGCAAACAGAAACCACAGTCAGTCCGAGGCTGGTTTCTCCAGATCCCCAATAAGTCTCCCTACTGGCACAGCTATATAGTTGAGATCTCAGCTGAGTGACCAAGCCAAGACCTCCAGGATCCCCCTCTCTTTCCAACCAGTGTTTCCTGTCCTTGCTGAAGTAGCTGAGAGAGACACACACACACACACACACACACACACACACACACACACACACACACACACACACACACACACACACACACACTTTGAGGTTTGATTTACACACATATACACACACACTCACACTCACACACACACACACACACACACACACACACACACACACACACACACACCTGGGAAAGGCTGGCACAGGTTTACTAGCTATGCTCCCTTCTGCCCAGACTGTAAGGTAGTTACCACTACCACCAGTCAACTCCTTATCAGGTATTTTAAGAACTTTAACAAAGGGTGTGTAATCTTACTGTGTAATGTTAATATTAACACAATTGTTAGTTTGACCAAGAGCAAGGCTATTAGGAGTGGCTCACACAGTGTCACCAAATAAATATGCAAGTACTCTCAAAACATAAATATCTCTACACAGATCAGCCACAATGAAAGGTTTAAATATATGTAATAATAATTAATAAAAGAGCAAGACAATACTAAATGTATATTCACAGTGACATCATAGTTCAAAACCACAGGAAATATTTAAAACAGCATTGCAGCACAATCTCAAATAAATAAAAATATATATCTAAACTAAGCTTCACTATATTCCTGACTGAATCTAAGAGAATTACTATAACCTAAGAACTTACTAATAGAGCAAGGCAGATGTGGTGAATGGATCTGCTAGTTGTTGTCAGGTCCAAGACATAATGCAGAATGCTCTGTCTCACTAAGAGACTTCTCAAATTAATATCTAAAATATGACTTCTAGGATAACTTGTAGAATGGCATCATTTCTTGTCATCTGACTGCTTGCTCGCAGGCAAAGCAACCATTGATGAAGTTGACAGTATTTAGCATCTACCTGCAAAAATGTACAGGCAAGGGCTTCTCCTTAAATCTCTGGCAGATGTTTGAAGTCATAAAACAAGTGCAGTCCTTCATGCTTTCAAGACTAGCAATTAATTCAACCTAATGACAATACAGAAGGTTTCCTAGTACAGACATTGCGTCTTCTGCTGCATTGACAACTGAAAGATACCAGCTTTTATGGCCTAGCCATAAAGTAATTTAATTTCAGTTGTTTTTCTAAAATTTACTAGACTGAGGTTAACCTCCTGTATCCCAGTTTCCACTGTTAAAATATAGGTTCATAGGTAAGTACTAGGCTATCTGCCTGAGGGCATATGTAATCTAGCCAGAATGTGTTGGTTTTCGTCGCCCCCTTAGATTAGTTCCCTTTACCTCTGTCTAGCAGAGCCATTAGTTATATACATTTAAGCAGTTATAATAGTGCATATACATTTCCGTTCTCTCCTAGTAGGGAACGCTTTGGTTGCATTTTGAATAACACTTTGCAAATACCTTTTCAACATAGACATGTGTAGAACAGTTCAATATACATACAACATACAGCTCTAATACATTTGTAACACAAGCATCTTATATAAATCATTTTGATATTCACCAATGCATATAATTATTTACAAAATGATCTCCTTTTGTCACACTTCTTCCCCCTTTTGAAGACTCAAGCTAGTTTTTCAAGTGACCCATGAGAAACGTTGCTTGAGGGGATTGAGCATATCTGGGAATACAATACCTCATTCCCTGTCTTGAGATCCCAGCTGCCTTTGCATTGCTGACCCAATACAGTGTTACACCGTCATGTCATATGGCTGCAACCCTAGGTTCTACCATAGTAACTTGGGATTTTTCTGGTTGGCTTCCTGTAGCCATAGATCCCCCTCAGACTCCTCCTGCCTTCTACTGTAAATACTCAGCACAAGGGCCTCTCTATCATGGTAAGGTTTCATCATGTTAACATGGTACAGTTTGTGCCCATGCCTCCTGCCTAGCAGTTCTACCATGTAGTTAACATCACTGACCTTACTTACTGCTTTGAAGGGTCCCTCCCAAGCTGCCTGCAGCTTGTTGCGTCTGACAGAAATGAGAAACATAACCGGCTGCCCCACAGCATACTCTGTAGTTGTAGTATTCCTGTCATACCAGACCTTTCTCTGCTGCTGGACTTCTGCCAGGCTCTCTTGGGCCAAGCCCATGAGTTCCCTGAACCTTGTCCTGTGGTTTAGAACATTTTATTTATTTATTTATTTATTTATTTATTTCAGTTTGATAACTGGGGAAGTGGGCCATGAAGAGCTCGTTTTCAGTGGAGGCCCAGGGAGAGACGCTCCAAAAATAGAGAGAAACAATATTAACAAAGCTACAAAATCAGTTATAGAGAAACTATATGAATACTTTCAAAATTTAGAGAATAATACAGCATACAATACAATAAATTCACAAAGGGCTACATTGTATGATACAATAAAAAAGTGAATTAACACATTTTTGAATGCAGACAAAATGAGAAATACTTGTGAATTAATATACTTTTTTTTTTTTTTTTTTTAAGGACATCAATTTGAGAGATGGGTCTAGGTGCAGTAGCTGACTTTCCCAATTAGAGTATAATGGGAAAGTTGAAGAAATTAGTTATTGCAGAGGGTGGTGGGGTAGATAGTTGGAGGGGGAATTTATGTTGGGGAATGGGGTGAACAGATCCATTTAGTTGTAAGGTAGGAGAACAGAAGAGATTTGAATTTGCTGTGGTCAGGGGTATTGTAAAGGTTGGGAGGGAGCGAGTTCCATAGTTTAGAGATGGAGCAAGAAAGTAGCAGGTGGTCAGGGGGTCATGAGGGTTTGTAGATTTGTAGGAGGTTTTGGTTTTCAGATCTGACTGAGCAGTTAGGGATGTAGGGGCTTAGTGTGGAAGAGAGAGAAGGACAGCTAGTAGGTTTGTGGATGAGTTTGTGGGTGTTTGTGAGTTTAAGCAGGGTCACGTAATTAGGAACTTCGAGCCACTGTAGAGTGAGGAGAGAGTGGCAGTGGTGGGAGGAGTTTTTTGAGTTGGTAGCAAATTTGCTTATTTTATTATAGCATGATTCAAGTTTAGATTGTAGACCGAGTTGGTGATTGTTTAATAGGGGGGAGCCGTATATCAGAGAGGGGAGAAGGTAGGAGGAAGCTAGGGTTTTTTTAGTGGAGGGGGAGAGATAGCAGTTGTGCCTGTATAGAAGCCCCAGTTTTTGGTGGATTTTTTTATGGTGGATTGAATATGGGTGTCAAATTTTAGATGGTCGTCAATGATGACGCCAAGGAGTTTGGTATTGGATACGATTTTGATTGGGATGTTATCACTGCTAAGTATTGAGAAAGAGTTTTTATCTATTGGGGAGTTTCTGGAGGGGGAGGAGACCATAAGTTTATTTTTATTAGCATTAAGGGCAAGTTGGTTATTTTTAATCCAATATTCTGTGTTAGAGAAGTCTGACTGAGTTTTTAGAATTAGGCCAGAGGCAGTGTATTCAGAGCAGATAATAGTTGAGTCATCTGCATATTGGATTATTGATGAGTCAGGATGGTGTGGTGGAAATTGTTAATAAATATATTGGAGTAGAGGTCCTAGAACGGAACCTTGTGGGACCCCAGTGGAGGTGTGTTGAAAGGGAGAGATTGAGGATTTCCATTGAACGGATTGTTGACGTTCAGAGAGGTAGCTTGTGAACTAGGCTAAGGTGGAGGAGGAGAGGTTGAGAGATGAGAGTTGAGTTAACAGTAGAGGGTGGGAGATGGTGCCACAGCAGACTCCTTGTGGGATTCACACTCACCCTTCCACTCATCTCAAATCAAATCTGGAGATCCCCTCACACTGTGTCCATACAGCAACTCAAAAGATGAGAAACATGTGGATTCCTGGGGCACCTCTCGGTAAGCAAACAGGTGGGGCAAATATTTGTCCCACTCCCTCTACTGGTCTGCAAATGCCCATAACATGGTATTTAGTGAAGAGTTTAACCTCGCCACCAGACCATTTGTCCGGGGATGGTAGGGGGTGGTCTTTAGGTGCTTCACCCCACAGTGTTTCCACAATCAAGCCAGCAGGTCTGACATGAAATTGGTACCTCTGTCAGCCAGTATTTCATTTGGGAAACGCTACCCTACTGAAAATCTCTAACAAAGCATTTGCTCCCTTTTCTGCCTCAATGGAGGACAGAGCCACTGCCTCAGGGTGTCTGGTAGCATAATCTACTATCACAAGGATATACTTCTTCCCTGTGTTACTTTGGGTACTCAGAAGCCCCACAATATCCATAACTACCCTCTGAAATGGCTCCTCAATCACAGGCAAAGGCATCAAAGGAGCCTTGACCTTGTCTCCTGCCTTGCCTATGTTTTGGCATTGTCACAGGTCCTGCAGTACCCTGTTACATCCCAGGAAATCCCAGGCCAATAAAAGTTCTGCATAATACATCTTTTGGTACACTTTATGCCTTTATGGCCTCCAAAGGGAATGTCATAGGCTGTGATTAGAAGTGCCAGATGGTAGATTCTGGGCACTACCGGGTCTATTTTATATATTCGAATGCTTAAATGTTCGAATCACTAAAGATCGAACTTTAGTGATCGAACATTTAAATGTTCGGATATATTAAAAATCAATATTTAAACGAAAAAAGTTAAAGAGTTTAAGCAGGGGGGCAAGCCCACCTGCACCCCACATCCCTCGCTACTTAAATATACCAACTAAGAGATCACACTTCAGTGTGCTACAGTGCAGAAATGGAAAATTTCCCATTTCCTACACTGTAGCACGATCTTGGAGTTGGTATAGTTAAGTAGCGGGGGAAGTGGGGGTGCAGGGGGGGCTTGCCCCCCTGCTTACACCCTTTAGCTTTACTTTCTTTTATTTAGTTTTTTTTTTTTAATTTTTTAATATATTCGAACATTTAAATGTTTGATCACTAAAGTTCGATCTTTAGTGATTCGAACATTTAAGCGTTCGAATATATAAAATAGACCCGCACTACCAGCTGCTGTATTACCTCACCCTCTAGCCCTCTCTCAGGAGACTACTCTCTATACAGTAACCCATTGTTGCAGTGTACAGATTCCCCTTTTCCTTGAGAATCAGGTGCCTCCCTGGCTACCTCCCTCAAGCCTTGTAATGTAGGGTCTGAGAGCTGTGCCTATCTCAACACTCTTTGTAACCCTTCCCAGCTCCCCTTCCACAGGAAGTCTGGTATCCTCTGTGAGTGGTGCCTCACTGTCAGTCTGGGTACTATTACTCACCTCTGCTCTTGCAGTAACTCTGTCCAAGGGAACATCAGTACCCATATGCAGCTGTGGCTCACCTTCAGTCTCACTGCTGCAGGGTAGCTGTCTCTCTGAAGTAACCACCTCACCAGTCCTGGCTTCAAGTGTGTGGTCTGTCTGGGTCCCCCCTAGGCTTCCAAACCCACAGGCTTGTCTTCAAACCTGATTCCTTGTAACTGCCTGCACACATGGTACTGCATTATGAAAATCATTCCTTATCAGGGCATTTGCAGGGATATCTTCAAACACACCTACTTGCTTGCTTCCTTTTCCACCCTCCCAGCCAAGGTGAACCCTAGCCCAAGGTATTTAGAATGGGGTCCCTCTTAAAGCTCTGACTGAAGTATATTGCACAAGCAAGTAGTGCTCCTCTTTAACTATTGCAGGCTTCACAATGGTTAGGTCAGAGGCTGTGTCTCTCTTAGCAGTGTCCTGTTTCCCATCCACTAAGGTAGGATATAACCTCTTGTGGTAGTTTGGTATCCTTGTTGTCTCCATATAACTTACTGCTGTCATTCTGTCATTCTCACTTGCTGGCTCCCCCCCATCTATATGCTACATGGCCCCACTGGTTACATTTAAAATATTTAATCCTTGATCCTGGCTGTATACCTGAACTAGTAACTTCCCCTGTTACTGACGGACTCTGTTGAGGCAGTTTAGGCTGCCCACCGTGGGTTCCCTTAGACCCATGTGCAGCACTGGGTATCCCTTTCCCGTGTAGAGATGCCCTGCTTGCTAGTATAGGTCTCCCTTTTCCCCCAGCTTATCTGTGGTATGTCTTTCCCTATCTGTCAACCAGATTCTCATGTCCTCAGACAAAGTGCTAAGGGCTTGTTCCCTCACCAAAAGGTCTACCAGTCCTTCAAAAGTGGTTACCTGACACCCACTCACCCACCTATGAAAATAGGTAATTAACTCAGCAATATATTCACACACACTTTCATCTGCCCTGTATCTGTGCTTACGAAACTTTTTTTCTATAGGCTTCAGATGTTAATTTAAAACACTCTAATAAACAAATTTTTACAGTATTATAATTTAAGCAGTTAGTATCAGACAATTTAGAAACAACAGTTACAGCTTTACCATGGAGTAAGGGGACAAGGAACCATACCCAGAGCCTTTAGTTAACATTATACTGTTTACATACCCTTTCAAACATATGAATAAAACTATCAAAGTTATCACCCTCTGTAAATTGTGGAAGAAATTTACTGACCTTTATTGCTCTGGGCTTCAGTTACTCCCTTCCTTATTACCTCCATGACCCTGGCGAAGAGTCAGCATTTACTTTTCATATTGCCTCTGCCTGTCATTTTCTTCAGCTTCCAAATGCCACAGTCTCTCTGCTGATTCTGCTTCGACCTCCAAATACCACAGTCGCTCTGCTGATTCAATTTCCAAAAGTTTGGCGTCCAGTTCAAGTCTCTTTAACTCCAGATGAAGTCTCTTTAACTCCAGATGGATTTTTAAGTCCTCTGAGGCAAAGTTGAACTGTCCATTTTCTGAGAGTTGTATGTCCCCAAGGCCAGTCTGGCTGTCTTCCTGGTCTGCGATGCAGCTGTGGTTAAGGCTGCAATAATTTCTACCTTAGTCAGGTTGGCATGCCCCAGTCCTTTGGCTTGGCACATCTCAGCCAACTGGTTCCTTGTCAGCTTGCCATAATCCTCCGCTGACATCCTTGCCTGCTCTCCCTGTCTAACTAAGCTAACAAAAAATAAATACAACTAGTGTGATATGAAACTCTGAATCTCAACCTGTGTGGCTGCTTGAGAGTACAAAGACCTTCTTTAGTGACCACTGTTTACAGCCTACAGGAGTTCAATATCCACACCACTGAATACCAGTATGTGATGTGGTCATCCCACCACTGCCACCCAATATGGTGTGGATATCCCACCACTGACACCCAATATGTGACCCCCACCACTGGACCAGTAATCGAGGAGCCTCAGTCCTCACCAGTGGCAACAGTGGAGGAACGTTCACTGAGAGGATAACAGGTGCACACACAGTATTTCCAGATGCAGCTGTCTGCATCAAGTCCAGTTTCCCTTAAGAGCACACAGATACCACAGTCAGTCCAGGGCTGGTTTCTCACTCTTTCTGCAGATCCTCAGTAAGACTTCCCACTGGCACAGCTATAGAGTTGATATTTCAGCTGAGTGACCAAGCCAAGACATCCAGCACCCTCTCTGTACAACCAGTGTTTTGTGACCCCTGCCCAAGTAGCTAAGGCACACACTTTGAGGTTTGATTTACACACACACACACACACACACACACACCTGGGAAAGGCTGACACAGGTTTACTAGCTATGCCCTCTTCTGCCCAGACTGTAAGGTAGTTACCACTGCCACCAGTCAACTCCTTATCAGCTACTTTAAGGCCCTTAACAAAGGGTGTCCAATCTTGCTGTATAATATTAATATTAGCACAAATGGTAGTTTGACCAGGAGCAAGGCTATTAGGAGGGTCCCACACAGCTTCACCAAATAAAATGCAAGCACTTTCAAAACTTAATTATCTCTACATAGATCAAGGAAAGGTTTACATATATTTAGTAATAAATAATAAAAGAACAAGACAATAGTAAATATATATTCACAATGACATCAGAGTTCAAAACCACAGGAAATATTTAAATCAATATTGCAGGACAGTCTCAAATAAATAAAGAAAAACATCTAAACTAAGCTTTAGTATATTCCTGACTGAATCTAAGACAATTACATAAACCAAAGAACTTACTAATAGAGTAAGGCAGATGTGAGTAGATCTTCTAGTTGTTGTCAGGTCCAAGACATAATGTAGAATGCTCTGTCTCACTAAGAGACTTCTCAAATTAATATCTAAAATATTACTTCTGGGATAACTTGCAGAATGTCATAGTTTTTTGTTATCTGACTGCTAGTTCCCAGGCAAAACCAACCATTGATGAAGTTGGCAGTATTTAGCATCTACCTGTAAAATTATACAGACAAGGGCTTCTCCTCTGATCTCTGGCAGATGTTGGAAGTCATAGAACAATTGCATTCCTTCATACTTTCATGACTAGTAATTAATTCACCCTAAAGACAATACAGAAGGTTTCCTAGTGCAGACGTTGTGTCTCTTGCTGCATTGAAAACTGAAAGATACCATCTTTTATGGCCCAGCTGTAAAGTAATTTAATTTCAGTTGTTTTTCTAAACATTTGCTAGGCTGAGGTTAACCTCCTGTATCCCCGTTTCCACTGATAAAATATATACAGTTAAACAGTTACAATAATGCATGTACAATTCTGTTCTCTTCACTAGGGCAGTCTGTGGTTATATTTCAAACAGCACTTTGCAAATACTTTTTCAACACACACATATCTGTACAGCAGTTTAGTATACACGACATACAGTTCTAATACATTTGTAACAAAAGCATCTTATATAAATCATTTTGATGTTCACCAATGTCATATAATTATTTACAACATTCCAGCTAGCTCGGCTGGCAGCGTCTCCTTTTGTCATAGCCTGAATCTTGGATGATAGCTGTTTCAAAAACAAAACAAACCTCCCTGACTCACACGGCAGTGGATGCTCACCGTTGTATCTACGAACCTTGTGTTTTTTTGATTTCTGAAAGACTGCTTTTCTGAACATTGCTTTGCTTACAAGCTTGTCCATTGCCATGTGAGTCGCAGGGTTTGTTTTGTCTCTATCTGCGACTCTTAACCGACAGGATATTTTTGGTTTTAATTTATGGTAGCTATTTCCACAGGACCAAAGCAAGATAAGCAAATGATACTTTGCCCAATGTTTCTAGGCTGTTTTGTGGTACAGCCAGCAACCATTCCCCTAAAATTTTGAAATGTCTTGCTGGGATGTAGTATCTCTGCAACCTCTTAAGGCAAGCATAATCCAGGTTGTGAAGAGCAGGGTAGGTGGGTGTCAAGATCTCAAAGATGCGTCTGGCAGAGACTGCAAGCAAGTGCAAGTTCAGTAGAACCGGAGCAATTACATGAGAGAGTCCATCCCCTTCAACATTAGGACTTGCAGCTGTAGGCAGAAATCACTCAGCACTTTCTCTCCCATAAAGCTCCACAGCTTTCCTTTTCACCATTTCTGATTTGCGAGACACTCCCAGGCTCATTCATCTTTCTTTTGGAAGTGTTTAGTCTGCAATGAAATTTTGCATTTGCTGCAGTCAAACCAAATTACCATCCATTAAGATCAAGGTAAGTGCATAACAGTAGTCAAGGCAGGAAACAACCCTTGCATTTATCATCATAGCAAGTTCCAGTGATGGTATAAGATGCTTGATTTTGGAGATGTTTCTCAGATGGAAATAAAATTTAAACAAGATGTTTTGATGACTGCCGGCACCTAGCCCCTCAGAGTCAGCCTGTCAGGAACCATACCCAGATTGTAGACCCAAGACCCAAATTCCAAAGTATTGTCCATGTAGTTTTTCGAGGATAAAATCAGTGGAAGATGTGAAGAATGAATAGTGACATGAAACAGCATGGTGCCAGTCATTGACGAGTTGTGTTTAATAGGATTCTGCTTCAGCCAGTTGTCAGTTCATCTCATGCAGTCCTCAAGAGTAGTAAAGTCTGCCACTTGGTCCTGAGAGAAGGAGAGGTATTAGCTAAGTTAATCAGTATATTATTGATAATAAATCTATCTTCCTATAATGACACATCTGTTAGTATGAAGAACAGAGGAGCCAGTATTGTACCTGAAGCATACCACCCTCTGGAAGCAGTTGAAAATTTAAGAAGAAAGCTACTACAGTACTCTTTAAGGGTAGCTTAGTCAGCTCATCCATCTACCTGTGTTTTCCTTCAGTCCCCTGACCAGGGAATTTATCTTCACTGTGTGGATGTGCACCATTAGCTGAGGCTCTACAATGAGAGGACAAAGCCTAACCACAAGGACTGCCAACTTTCTTTGCCTACTACAAAAGAAAGACTGGAAAGAAAGTTTCCCAAAATTTGTTAGTCAATTGTCTGTGTGACTATATTGATATCTGCAATAATAAGAGCTATGTGACTGTATTCAGTTCTGCTGTAATAAATACAGTAAGTCTCTTCCTTTACTCCAAAAGCACATTTTTCTAGATCAGTTCTTACATCTATAGCCATCTTCAGAAACAGAGCTGTTGATTTGTTCAGCAGCCACTTGGTGTATTCTGAACACATTTTGCAAGGCAGTATAATCTGGAGGCGATGCCCAGGTCCTGGTCTTCCCTTGGTGCCACTGTTATAAGGAGTACTACCCAGGAATGTTTGCTTGAGACTATATACTGCTGTTATGAATGATGGGCCCCCTCTTACCAGCCTGAACATTATATACTTAACATAATGACAGATCTGGAAGGCAGGTAAGCAGGGCTGTCTACTGTAACATGCCCACACACTTTCCACTGTCTCTGACATAGTTGGTCTGTTATTTCTAGTAGTCTTGTTTGTGTGCTTTTGCATGTTTTACCTCATATCTGGAGAGTCTAAGCACTGCAGTTTATTATGGGGTAGGGGAAGGGCATTTAGCAGCTTGGGAAAATGTACTTGCTGATCATTCCTGTTGCATACAAGCATTAGTTCTGGGGTTATGAAGACTAGGACTGTTCTTCCAGTCCCATCATTATGGTAGGTATGTAAATTGCGTTTCATAATATTGCCACCTTGCAGCCCTCCAGGGTGACAGACCGGTTTCTGCTTAGCATCCAAGACTGTCTTCCTTGATAAGAGGCCCCCTCTGTTACACTGCTGAGATCCAGAAAGCTCCAGCCTTTCCATCCTGAATTGTTTCTGGCAGGTTGATTTGCTGCTAACATATGAATGACTCAAAGATTAAGGTATACAAGTCTGAATACAGGTAGATGGTACAGTGAAACTGCAGAAGGCTGATTAAGTCAATGTTGGCTCCTGGTGGCTATGCAGTGCATGCAGCTTGCTAATCTTGACCTGGCTAAGGCCTGTGACCCCATTCCCCATGCTGGCATCATACAAAAGCTAAATGCTGTAAAAAAAAAAAAGACCCATGTGTGGTAAGATGAATAGCAAACTAGCTGAAAGACAACATGCAACTCATAAGAAAGCATGAAAATGACCAGTGCTGTGTCTCAGGGCTTTTTTTTTTTGTATTTACTTCTCAGATCTCAAGCAAAGAGCCAAGTCCTTTGGGTAGCAACATTTGCAGATGCTCTGTGCCGATAACTACCACCTGTATGTAGCTGTTTTCAAACCAGTTATAGACTACCACACCCTGTTAATTTATCTAATTGCGTGTCATCTCATGCAGTTGAAGGTGTAAAGATTCCTAACAAAAAAGATCAAAAGGGTTCCAGACTTGTCTTGATAGACAAAGACTACACAGCAAGTCTGTCTCTTTTCTATATCTTATTGTGTTTTTAGATAACTACACCTGATATACAGAGCATTCAGTGACAAGTTATTGTTTAAACTTTTCTGTTTTAGAATAGCTGACAAATGACCTGAACACAAGAGGAGATGGCCTTAAGTATTAGTCTGAGCTGGTCTTGTTCATCCTCTTTGGTCAACAAGAGTTAGCCACAGACTCAAGTCAGCTCAGCACTAAGACCTTACCTAGACATAAAACTTCACCAATCCACATTACTCTGTGTGTCCCCACTAGTTACAGATCTCCAGTGATGAAATCCTCAAATATTTTCAGTTACTGGTTCTCAAAAGTGGTGCTAGCATAGTTATTTCAGTGACTTCACTCTGTGCACTTCTTTCTCATCCACCTTAAGGGTTAGATCTTTCTATTTTTTCTCTTTAAAATCGAGAGTTGAGATGCAGCTGTTGCATTCTTTTTTTTTTCTTTTTTCTTTGTGCTAGTGCTCCCCTTTTCTTTTTTTTTCTGGTTAGATTAGTGAAATTTAAGAATTACACTCTTTTTGCCGTTAATTCAACTGCCTTGTTTTGATTTGCTGTCGATTTGCTGATTTTGGTGAACTTCTGGATGTTCTTCGTGTTTCACTGTTGCAGTCATTACATTTGGGTTATCTGCTTGCGTTAGCCGTCAGCTGGCCTGATTAATAAAGTCTTGGGTCCTGCGTTGGTTGCTGTCCCTTCTTCCATGACGTCAGGGGTGTAAAACATGCAGCCGATACCATTACATCAGTCTATCTTGCCGTGCGGTGCCGAAGCAGAAGCAGTTCACAAGTGCCGGTTGGCCGACTCCTGAAAGTTTCGTTTTTGAGTTTCAGAACCGAAATCTTCAACTTAAGCTAAGTACCCCATTGGGGAAACTTTTTCTTGTTTCTTTCCGATGTCAGTAAAAGTTAATAATTGCATTACTTGTAGAAAGCAAATACTTAATAAAAAATTTAATTCGTACTGTATTCCTTGCCTAGGCCCTGACCACGACGTACTTTGCTGTCTGTTTTGTCTTTATTTAATCAGCGCACTAACCGTTGTCAGTATATTTTTACCTCTAAATATTTTTTTTCTCGGTTTAATTATCCAGAAATGTCATTGGTTAGCCATCTGACTACCGGGATTTTGAAAAAAACGCAAAGATAAAGACAGAGACGTGCCGCCGAGGTCCAAAACTGCCAACGATGCTTCTCTTAAGTCAGTCGCCAGTTCGCCGGTACTCAGTGAGGTGCTTTTGCAGCCCCTGATACCCACTACTTCTGATTCGCAGGCCTCTACTAAGACCCATTCTGAGTCCGGTATGCCGCAAGATGCTTCAACTATAGAACCTGCGGATGTCTCTACCTTGGATGGGTCCGGAGCAGCTGTGCAGGCACCGGCTTCTGAGGGTGTATTCTGGCCTACAGACTTGCATTTTAAACCGACGCCTCCTTCTTCATTTAGGCCTAAGTCTCGAACCATGCCTACAAAATCGACGCTCAGGCCGCATGCTCAGGCCTCTATGCCTAAAAAACAAATGATAAGAATGGCTGAAGATCTTATAACTCTAATCAGGGGAAGCCAACCTCCCCCTTCTAAGAGACCTAGGACTGAAGTTGTTTATGAATCTTCTGACCAGGATTCTGATTTTTCTGATTCTTCTGATGATCTGGATTTGCCCTTATCTACTTATGAGGATTCTGATGCAGAGGACTCTATTCCCTCTGCTTCCCCACAGAGGATTTTTCTTTTGGTGAAACCTTACATACTCTAAGGGAGTATTTCCACTGGGAAAGCCAGGATTTTTCTGATTCAAAAAAGAGGCTTAGGGATTTCTTACTCCTGCCTTAGCGTAGGCTTTTAGCTATTCCTCCTGTACTAAACATTGTTGATGATGCCTTTCTGGAATCTAATTTGGCTCCTGATTCTTTGCCTCCTGCTCCCAGAAAACCTGACAGATATTACAGGGTTCCTGATCCACACAAGTTCCTTTTTAAAAATCCTATTGCGGATCCAGAGACTATTTCACAGGGACCCAAGGGCATTAAGGCTTCTACTGCTAAAAATCCTACTCCTTCTGATAGAGACTCCAGGGCGCTGGATAGATGGGGTAAGAAGGTTTACACTTCTGCAACCTTGGCCATTAGGGCTTTAAACTGCCAGTTTCATATGTTAAAGTATCGGCAACATGTTATTGGATTGCTTAAGCTGAAAATGATGTTGATTTCTGACTGTGTGGAAAATAAAGAATTACAGGATTTAATGCATTCTGCTGAACAGGTTGGAAAACATACTTTGCAATGTGGATTTTATTCATTAGAGGCCTCTTGCAGGGCTGCTGTTACTGGGTCTGTGCTCAGAAAGCATGCTTGGCTTAAGGAGCAATCTTTGCCTGATCATGTTAAAGCTAAATTTTTGGATGCTCCCTTAAATCAGGACCGCCAGTTTGGCAACAAGGCTGAGGATGTTCTTAAAAAGATGGAAGATAAAAGTTAAATCTATGCAAACTGTTAATGATTTCTTACAAGTTTTGCCTCCTCGATTTAGTAGGCACTGGCCCTCTAAGAATTGGTCCTTTCCAGCCCCTTCCAGGTCTTCTCAAGCAAAACCCAGACACAGCAGAAACCCCATGTTTCAGTCCCAGGGGACACACAAGACTAAGTAGTGGGGGGGGGGGTTCCACACCCAAATCAGGGAGTTGTAAGACTCCCCCTTATGGAAAACTGTCTCAATGACTTGCTTTTAAAACTTCCAAGCACTTCCCAACTGAATGCTCCTTTAGGCAGAAAGATTGGTTTGCAGGCCAAAAACTAGGAACTCATTACCCAGGACAAATGGGTTTTAAATATAGTGTCCCAAGGATAGAGATTTCTCTTCCACACCTTACGAACACCAAGCAGGTGGCCAGACCTACCCCCAAATCTGTGGGCAGAGGCCCAAAATCAAGTACTCTCTTTCTTTAGCATGGGGGCTATTCAATTGGTACCAAAACAGGAAAAACAAGGTGTCTACTCAAGACTTTTTCTGGTACCAGGCAATACATGGCATCCTATCTTGGGCCTTTCTACTCTAAATACCTTTCTGGTGATTCCAAAATTCAAGATGCTGACTCTTCACCAGCTGCTTCCTATGCTAGGCAAAGATGCATGGTTGGCAACACTAGACTTAAAAGAAGCATACATGTACATCCCTATCAGGGAGTCTTGCAGAAGATAACTACACTTCAAAGCAGGCTACATGCACCATCAGTTCTCTGCACTGCCCTTTGGCTTATCTGCTGCGCCCAGGGTATTCACAAAGTGCCTAGCTCTAGTCATTGCATTCTGCAGGCAAAGAAATATTCAAATATATCTGTACCTGGGCGATTGTCTAATTCAGGCAGAAAGCCAGGACATACTTTTGAATCATCTGGCTTTTGTTCAAAGGGCAATGACTTGTCTGGGGTACACCATAAATGAAAAGAAATCACACCTGGTACACTGTCAACAAATTATATTCCTGGGAGCAAGCTTGAATACAACTTCCCAGATGGCTTTCCTCACTCCAGAGAAACAGACTCATTTGACAACCTACTTCAAACAAGTGGCCACAAAAACCCAGTTATCTGCAAGGCAAATACTGCAAGCCTTGGGGTTCATGGCCTCCTGCATTCTTCTAATTCCATATGCAAGGCTGCATATGAGGAAACTGCAATGATATCTCAAAAGCATATGGTGCCAACATTCACAGGATCTAGAAGCTATGATTCCTATCATACCTTGCCTACGCCTAGAGTTCCTTTGGTGAGCAGAGGCCTGCCACCAAAACAAGGGACTACCATTCACACTACACCCTGCCGCCCAAACCTAACAACAGACGCATCAGACTATGCATGGGTGGGCTCACCTGGCAGGGAAGTGCATTCAGGGCAAATGGAACCCAAGTCAAATGCACCTATACATAAATCAAAAGGAAATGTTAGCTGTACCGAATGCTCTGACAGCATTCAAGGACCACATTCTTCCAGGACCAACTAATGGTAAAGACGGACAACACCACGGTCATGTGGTACACACTCTTACCCCCTCTGCAGACTAGCCATGGCATTGTGGAACACAGCCTTGAGCTACCAAGTGAATCTACAAGCTCAATTTCTGCCAGGTAAACTAAGTACACTGGAAGATGGACTAAGCAGAAATCTCATGGCCCACACGAGTGGAAACTGGAACCAAGGATTTTCAACATGTTGACAAGCAAATGGGGGAGCCCAGATATAGACCTGTTTGCCTCCCCCCAGAACCATCAATTGGACAAATTTTGCACAAGGATTCTCCACAAACTAGCTTGGAAAGTGGATGCTCTATCCTTCAGCTGGAAAAAACGATCAGTTTATGCCTTTCCTCCTCTGCCTCTGCTCTCCAAGGTACTACTAAAGATCAAACAGGACAAGCCAAGGACGATTTTAATTGCACCAGACTGGCCACGCCAACACTGGTACCCCCTCCTGCGCAGTGTGTCACGCTTGGCCCCATGGCACCTGCCTCAGACTCCTTCCCTGTTATCTCAGCAGGAAAACAAGATTCTGCACCCTCAGCTGTAAACCCTGAACCTAGCAGCTTGGCTAATTACCTAATCTCTTCTTTACCACCCTCTGTAAATCAGAGATGGATATAATTTTAGAGGCTAGGAGGCCTAGTACTAGAAAATCTTATGCTGCAAAATGGAAAGATTTTGTACCTGGAACCAATCTCAAGGGATGAGCGGAGCAGTGCCCAATTTACCTCAGATTCTACAATATTTGACTGAGATGCTTCATAAGGGCTTGTCCTTTTCCTCCATCAAAATTCATGCCTCAGCCATTTCAGCTCATTATAGCACAGAGCCTCCCCTCTTCTCTCAACCACTGCTCAAGCACTTCCTCAGAGGGACCAAAAATTTAAGGCCACCGAGGAGAGCTCCACCTCCAGCCAGGGACCTTAACTTTGTCTTGGAGAAACTTCCTCCTTTCGAGCCAGCTGCTACTGCAGATTTAAAATTCCTTTCCTGGAAAACAGCTTTCCTTTTAGCAATCACTTCTGCAAGAAGGGTATCTGAGTTACAGGCCCTTATGGCAGTGGAGCCTTTCATCATCTTTCATGCGGACAGGGTGTCCCTCAGAACCAGTCCCTCCTTCATGCCCAAGGTGGTATCCAGTGTGGCTCTTAATCAGTCCATTCATTTGCCTACCTTCTTTCCTAACCCACAGAACAAAGGGGAACGGATACTGCACTCCTTAGATGTGCACAGACAATTTAAATTCCACTTGGACAGGACTAAACCTCAAAGGAAATCTGAACAACTGCAGGTGGCATTTGCTGCAGGGACAGAGGGGAAAGCTATTTCAAAGCAAACCATTTGAAAATGGATAGACCACTGCATTCATTTCTGCTATAAGCACCATGGAAAACCTGTCCCACAGGGCATCAGACCCCATTCAACCAGGGCTACATCTACCTCTACAGCCTTTCTCAGGGGTGTCCCTACAAGGGACATCCTAGAAGCTGCTACCTGGAGTCCTGTACATACTTTCACCAAGCATTATCATTTGCCAATTTTCTCTAAATCCAGAGCTAGTTTTGCCACTGCAGTCTTGCAGGGCCTTATAGATGGTCCTAATTCTATTTAAATTCCTCATCCCAACCTTAGCTTTGGGAATCTACCCAAATGTAATGACTGCAACAGTGAAACACGAAGAACATAGTATAGTTGTGTACACTTACCATAAATGTAGATGTTCGAGTGTATTCACTGTTGCAGTCCTGGTTACCCTCCCTCCAGCCCCCTTTCTTCTTTTGGCTATACCTCTACTCTCACTTACTGTGCTCAAAAAGCTTTTTGGTGTATTTGCTTTTTTGTTGGAGGTATATCCTTGTATTATAGATTTAATTGCTTCCCATTAGGGGGGCACCTGACATCTGGGGCAAGAAAAACTGATGTAATGGTGTCGGCTGCATGTTTTATACCCCTGATGACCTGGTGTCATGGAAAAAGGGACAGCAACTGATGCAGGACCCAAGGCTTTGTTAATCAGGCCAACTGAGGGCTACTGCAAGCAGATAACCCAAATGTAATGACTGCAACAGTGAATACACTCGAACATCTACATTTATGGTAAGCGTACACAACTGTACTTTTGTTTTCCTGTTGTTCTGTATTATCATGAATACTTATCCATGATTCAAAAATGTGAGAGATTTCAGCATAAACTCTTACCCACTGACCACTACATGCTGTTTTATTTGTTGAGGAGCTCGGCGTGTAACTTCAGATTGTGGGATTTCTAGGGCTTTTAATAGGAATACTGTTAAAGAATAATGAATAAGTTAGTTCTGGAAGTTTTTTTCTGTGGAAAAACAGGAAGTATGGGTTTCAGAAACTTAATGAGAATGATAAATCGGGTAATAGAAAAGAGGATTCTTCCAGTGCTAGGTGTTTCAGGTGTTTTCACTACATTCTCCATGATGTAATAGGCAGAAAGAAGAAGACCAGGCAGTGATTGTGGCTATCCATTCTACCTGTAACTCTAGACATGAGGAGGATGACACATACTCATGCCACCTGTAGGACACTTATATTTTTCAGTGTTAACTGCTGAGAAGCCGAGACACATTTTGCTTGACAGCATAGCATAGCATATCATTCCTATCAGAAATCAGGCTGGGAGGCTCCCCAGTTCTCATTTCACAAGATCCTTTTTTTTTCCCAGTAATTCTGTTACTTCCCACAGCAGCGTCAGTACTGGTTGCTTTCAACTTCACAGGGTCTTAGGGATGCAGATATTGCCATTGGCATGAGTCCTTTCTGCACAGATTCCATTTGATCCAGCTCTTCCTTAGGATCTGATGCTCAGCATCATTTGGCAGATATGGGTTTCATTGTCATTGCCCTCTGCTTCTGTGTCATTGGCTTTCATGTCTTTGGTGTTAAGGACACAGGAGTGGACTAGGTTAGCCCTGGCAAACCTCTTGATGTTGAGAGAGTCTTTGGTACCAGTGATATTCCTACTTTCACTAAAAGGGATGCCTTTGTCTATGTTGTCAGGACATACCAGGATGCGAGAGCGTGTCCCTGTAGTGATGTACCCTCTGATAAAAGTGCAGTTGGACCCTGTCAATGTGCAGTGTTTATTGAAAGGTCTTCTAGGTCTACATTTGTTGTCTCCATTTGTCCATGCTGGGGCAGAGGTTTGGATGGCCAACAGTTTGATCTGTTCCATAGGTCTGGGTTGATTTTACTTTTCTCTTCTCTTCTGTTCTCTTTTTGGGGTTAAGGATAAGTGCAAGAAACACACTGATTCCTGTATGAAATCACCATCCATAGACACTAAAGATGGCAGTGGAGAAGATTCCCCTGCCTTTCCTCCTGACCATCCCAGATTTGGAGAGATCTTGAGGTGATGATTAAATGGCAGAGGAATGGTCATAACAGTCCCCTTCCTAAGTTGATAAGATCATTGTCTTCCTACTGGGCAGTACCTTCAGCTAACAAGATAGTAGCCTTCTTTGTCCAGCAGTCTTGGAAAGATCTTGATGTGTTAGTCTTTGTACCTAGGAGACTAAGCAAGGTTCTGTAGCTGTCCATGGATAGGAATGTATTGGCTAAGGCTCCAGTGATTGATTGATTTCCTTCTAACTGTAGCTGCCTGTAAGAGCTGACTCCTCAGAATTTATCCTCTAAACAGGGAACCCCAAATCACGGAATGCTGTGGGATGTGTGCCTTCATGTTTTCTACTTTTTCAGTTAGGGATCCAAGTTACTTGTCTCATATACTCCACGTCCAGCAAGATCTTAGAGAACACATATACAAAGTGCTGGAATTGTTGCTGAAGGAAACTCCAAATAAGAGTAAGTCAATGTCCAAGGCAGTGATTATTTTAATATCTCTAATTTGACCATATATCTAGTGCATAATGCCTCAGACAGAGCATTGGTACCAACATGTTCAGACCACAATTGGGAGAGAAATTGAAGGAAAGTGAGCAGGATGATAAAATCTTAATAGCCCTTAGCAGCTGTTTTCAGTGGTTGTAATGTCCTGTTGTGAGGAAGATGTGGTTCAAGCAGGGCCAGCAATGGCAGTGATATCAGCAGTCTAGCAGAGAGGATTTGGCTCTTTCCATAATGGTCACCTCTTCAGACGTAGGAATTCTTAACAAGGCCAAGGCTGCCTGTGTTGAGAGGACTACAAAACTAGCAGTAGCCCTTAAAATGTGCTCGACTGTCTTCCACACTGGAGGCATTTTAGGGTTGGTTGTATGTAAATCGGTCTGCAGTGATGATGATCATGCCATACATGTGGATCAGAGACTTTTTTGGGAGCGTACAAAATTACATTCTTTGGTCGCCCATTGCTTCTTCACTTCCTGATATCCTGCCCAAACAAACAAGGACAGCAAGATTAGAGATGTCAAATCTAGAAAACAGAGCCATTCCAGAGAAGGACCAGATATTATTCCAGCTAAGTGGTGTAAATAAATTTATCCCCAAAACAACATGCTGAGTGTTCTGTGTGCAGATGATTCTTCCTTGCCTTGTGGAGATTGGATGTGCTTGCCTGACTTCCAGGAGGCATACTTGCTTATCAAATTAGCTAAGGGATCGAGGATTTTACTCTTCCAGGTAGAAACCATTAGCTACAGTTCAGAGCCCTCCCATTTGGTCTTACCTGTGTCCCAGGGTATTCATCAAACATATGGTTGTGGTAGCAGTACAACAGAGACTTCAGAGGACCAAGATTTTTCCCTTTTTATATGACTGGCTGCTGGCCTGTCCTATCTTGGAAAAACTGATGGTAGCATGAGAGAGTCCATACTACATGTATTCCAGTCCTTGAGTATCATAGTGAGCACTGCAAAATGACAGATGGACTCCTCACAGTGTCCATTGTTTTTTATAACATTTTCATTGGACACACTGATTTGCTAAGTATGTTTACCTCTGGAGACGATTCCTCTGGCTTTCCTTGTTTCAGTGGACTTTGCTGTCATTAGCATTTGTCTGAAAACCTTGGGGCTCATTTCAGCAACAGTCTTCTAGATTTTCATCATATTGATCATTGTTGCAGTAGCTTTAGCTATATGGGATGTATCCTACCAATGTTATAACAGCTGGACAGCTTCCAAAGCCTCAAGGCACCTTGCATGCACCAAAACAGTCGGCCAGCTTGAGCTGAGCTGAAAAAAAGACAAGTTTGGGCATGAAGCTCTCTAGAGCTTTACTGCTGCCAAAGAGTACACTACTACAAGGTTTTCAAGGATCAATGGTCAGCTTGTACTTTCTTTTCCTGCGCAGATAAGTTCTCTGGAGAAAAAAAAACACTTCCATTTTCTTTATTTTGTTGATGTTGTATTACTTTCCTCTTCAGGAAAGTCATTGTAAAGCTAAGGGTGTTGTGTTTTAATGAACTATATTGAGATTGTAACATACTTTTAAATGAAGCACTCATTTTTTCTGTCAGTTTAAAAGTGGTATAAAGTAAATGAAAATATTTTTTCTGTGGGGAAATTTTGTTTTACTTTTGTGGGGCTGGCATAGTATTTTAAAGTGCTTTTTACTGTGTTCTTCTGCCAAAATAATAACTTTTGTGGACGGGTAGTGTTTACCAGCAATTGCTGCTCATCTTCCATTGGAAAGGGGCACTATTTTCGGCTTGAACATGGAACAGGTTACCAGTCCCACAGCCGTTCCTTCCAGCCACAAAAAAAAAAAAATAAGCAAACAGCCATTGCCTCCTTTGTAGCTCAGACCACATCTTTTACTCTAGATCCCCCTAGTGTACCACCTACAGCTACTATTGGATGGGGGGGAGGTAGCCATGTCCTCTGCAGCTGTAGGGACTCACTCAGTAGGCAAGGGAAAAGTCATTCTTGTTGGTCCTGGGAGAGGGAACAGGGAAGGTATCCCTGTTGTGTCAGACTGCTGTGTCCATCTCTGGAGAAGCTGCTGCTACTGCTATTAGTAACATGGCTGGCCCCATTTTTCCACAAAAATAAGCAGGTATCTACTCATACTTAATTTCCTTTGGATAGTAGTTTACTGGGTCTGGCTCAGGGTTTAAGTTAGGCTATTGATCCTTGTAAAGTAGTTTCTGTTGAAAGAAAGAGGAATTCATTTTTTCCTGAAGAAATTCAAGATTCTGTACCTGAACTGGAAGATGCAGGGATGGATATGTTTTTTTCCCCCTCAAATTTCTGATTCAGACTCAGAGGAGACCTCTGTTTCTGATTCTCCCTTGGGGGGGGGGGGGGTCTCTTTCTGTCAACTGAGACTATTGCTAGAATGTGCCAGTGTTTTCAGTATGAGAACAGTGAAGTTTTTCAATCGCTCAGAAAATACTGTTGATTTGTTACAGATGTATTTTCAAGAGCCTACACACATTACTCCTGTTTTGTCTGCTTTAAGGATGTGTGTTACTGCTGAGCGATTTTCCTAATAGTCAGCCAGCTGCCCCTAAAAAGGCAGCTACAATGTATAAGGCTCCTCAGCCCTTTAAAATTTTACACACTATTCCCAAACCTGACCCAGCAGCTATAGGTGTAGGTGATCCCACTACTGCTAAGCACTTAGTTAACTCCAGACATACTCTTTCTGATAGGGATGGGAAAATTATTGATGGTATGGGAAAAGTGTACTTCTGCAACTTTGCTTTTCAGAATTTTGAATTGTCACGCTCACATGTTTAAGTTTGTTCTGACAAATTGTGAAAGTATGATGAATGTGAATGTTTTCTCTGCAGTTTCTTTTTGTGAGGAAAAATCTACTTTAAATAACTTAGATGTTCTTCGTGTTTCACTGTTGCAGTCATCACACTTGGGTTATCTGCCTGAGACTTAGTATTTCTGCATCGGATGCTGTCGCTCCAGGACTGACATCAGGTCATCAGGGGTATAAAAACAGGCAGCCGATGCCATTACATCAGTCTTTCTTGCCGAGGAACCCGAAGCAGATGCAGTTCACAAGTGCCAGTCGGCCGCTACCTGAATTTTCGTTTTCGAATTGATTAATCCTGAAGTCTTCTAAAGCTAAGTACCCCATTGGGGACTCTTTTTCTTGCTCTAACCGATGTCAGAAAAAGTTAACAATTGTCTTGCCTGTGGAAAGCAAATACCTCACAGAGATTTTCATTCTTACTTCGTCACCTGTTTAGGCCCAGACCACGATGTCCCTCACTGTCGGTTTTGTGCCTTGTTTAACACCTGAACCATTCGTTATTGGGCTCTCTTTGTTGTTAAATTCTTTCGCTCTCGATCTCCGTATTCCGAAATGGCTTTGGTAAGCCATCCAACTACCGATATTCCGTAAGGATAAAGACAGACAGACCGCATAGGTCCAAAACTCCCAACGATGCTTCCATTAAGCTAGACGCCAGTCCATCGGCATTCAGTGAGGTGCCTTCGCAGCCCCTGATGCCTGCTTCATTGGATTCGCAGGCCTCTGCTGAGACCCATTTGGAGTCTGGTATGCTGCAAGATGCTTCTTCGTCTATGGAACCTGCAGATGTCTCTACCTTGAATGGGTCCGGAGCCACTGTGCAGGCACCGGCTTCTGAGGCAGTTCTTCACTCTACCAGTGTTCGAATCAAACTACCGACTTTTCTAACCAAAACTACAGAGTTTCTTAGGCCCAGAGTATGCACTACACATAGAAAAAAGACTACCAAAGTGCATGCTCATGCTCCCATGCCACAAAAACAAATGCTTAGAATGGCTGAAGACCTTATTACGCTGATTAGGGGAAGTCAGCCTTCCCCTGCAAAGAGACAAAGACTCCAGTCCCCTTCAGGTTCTACAGACCAGGAGTCCGATGACTCTGAGATTTCTGATTATGAAGACATGCCCGTATCTGCCTATGAGGATTCAGATGCGGAGGAATCTATTCCCTCTGCCTCCCTTCCAGAGGATTTCTCGTTTGGTGAAACCTTGCATTCTTTAAGAGACCATTTCCATTGGGAATGCCAAGACTATCCTCAGTCCAAAAAGAGACTCAGATAATTTTTAGAGTTGCCCCAGCACAGGCCTTTTGCTATATCCAGTGTCCTGGATGTTGTGGATGATGTTTTTATGGAATCCAGTCTTGCTCCTGACACTTTATCTCCTGCCCTTAGGAAACCAGACAGGTACTACAGAGTACCTGATACTCACACGTTTCTTTTCAAGAATCCTACTGCTGACCCAGTGCTCATTTCCCAGGGGCCTAAAGGTATCAAGGCTACTACAGCCAAGAATCCCACCCCTTCTGACAGGGATTCCAGAGCTTTGGACAGATGGGGCAAGAAGGTATATACCTCTGCAACTCCTGCTATTAGGGCATTGAATTGCCAGTTTCACATGCTGAAGTACCAGCAACATATTATGGAACTCATTAAACAAAGGTAGTAACTTTTCCAGACTCTGCAGAAAATAAAGAATTGCAAGAGCATTTGAACTCTGCAAACCAAGTCAGTAAGCATATTCTGCAGTGTGGCTTTGATGCTCTAGAAGCATCTTGCAGGGCAGCAGTCACTGCTTTATACTGAAAAGACATGCTTGGTGGAAGGAGCAGACCTTGCCAGACCGTGTCAAATCAAAATTACTAGACACTCCTTTGAATAAGGACTGCTTGTTTGGCACCAAAGCAGAAGAGGTTCTTAAAAAGATAGAAGAAAAAGCTAAATCTATGCAGACTGTTGAATAATTCTTACAAATGCAACCCCCTAGATTCAGTAGGCATTGCCCTTCAAAACACTGGTCCTTTCCAGCCCCCTCCAGGCCTTCTCAAACAAGACCCAGGGGAAACAGACCACCCAGACTTCAGTCTCAGGGTATGCAGAGATCTAAGCAATGGAGTGCCCCCACCCCTAAAGCAGGGAGTGGTAAGCCACCTCCTTACGGAAAAAGCTCACAATTACTTCTTTACTCCACTTCCCAGCCCTGCCCAATTGCTTTTGTCCTTAGGAGGAAAACTTGCCCTTCATGCAAAAAACTGGAGGTCCATCACTCAGGACCAATGGGTCCTCAACATTGTATCCCAGGGGTACAAATTTTATTTCCATTCACTGGCAACCCCAAGCGGGTTTCCAGACCTTCCTCCGAACTAGTGGGCAGAGGCTCAAAACCAAGTTCTTTCCCTGCTCAATATCAGAGCTGTTCAGCCTGTTCAAGTGGAACAGAGGGGTCAAGGATTCTACTCCAGACTCTTCCTGGTACCCAGGAAAGAGGGCTCTTGGCTTGGCACCCAATCCTGGATCTTTCAATTCTCAACACCTTCTTGGTGGTACCAAACTTCAAAATGCTTACCTTGCAACAGCTTCTTCCTATGCTCGCCAAGGATGACTGGTTAGTCACCCTATACTTAAAAGAAGCCTATCTGCACATCCCCATAATGGAGTCATGCAGGAAGTATCTACATTTCAGGGCAGGATCTATGCATTATCAGTTCTCTGCACTTCCCTTTGGCTTATCTACTGGGCCCAAGGTATTCACAAAATGCCTGGCTCCAGCCATTGCATACTGCAGACAGAGAAATATCCAAATTTACCTGTACTTGGATGACTGCCTGATTCTGGCGGACAGTCAGGAATTGCTGCTGCAGCACCTGGCATTTGTAAAACACCTTCTCACTTCCTTGGGGTACACCATCAATGAAAAGAAATCAAAACTGGTACCCAGTCAAAAGATTGTATTCCTGGGAGCAAGCTTGGGCACAACTTCCCAGATGGCATTCCTCACTTCAGAAAAGCAAATCTATCTGACAGACTACTTCAAACAAATGGCCACCAGAACCCAGCTATCTGCAAGGAAAATACTGCTAGCCCTAGGGTTCATGGCCTCATGTATACTGCTAATTCCATATGCAAGACTGCATATGAGGAAACTTCAGTGGTACTTAAAAAGTCTTTGGTGCCAACATTCTCGGGACCTGGAAACAGTCATTCCTATCATACCTTGTCTAAGGACAGAGGTCCTTTGGTGGGCAGAAGCATGCAACCACAACAAGGGACTGCCATTTACTCAACCCCACGCCACCCAGACCCTGAACACAGATGCATTAGACTATGCCTGGGGGGCTCACATAGCTGGCAAATGTATTCAGGGCCACTGGAGCCCAAGTCGGATTCATCTGCACATCAACCAGAAAGAGATGCTAGCTGTACATAATGCCCTGACAGCTTTCAGAACCCTACTCTTTCCAGGACAACTGCTAATAACAACAGACAACACCACAGTTATGTGGTACATAAGCAAGCAGGGGAAACCCATTCCTACCCACTCTGCAGGTTAGCCATGGACCTGTGGAACATGGACTTGGACATCCAAGTCCATCTACAAGCTCAATTCCTGCCAGGCAAACAAAACTCACTGGCAGATGACTTAAGCAGACATCTCCTAGACCCACACAAGTGGAAATTGGAGCACAGCACCTTCAACCTTCTGATTCAGAAATGATGGACCCCAGAGGTGGATCTCTTTGCCTTGCCCTACAACCACCAGCTCAGCAACTTCTGCACCAGGAATCCTCACAGCAGGGCCTGGAAAGTGGATGCCCTATCCTTTCAATGCGAAAAGCTCTCAATCTACACCTTTCCCCCTCTGCCCCTTCTCTCAACAGTATTACTCAAGATAAAACAAGACAGGCCAAGGACAATTCTGATTGCCCTGGACTGGCCACGCCAACACTGGTGACCACTCTTGCGCAGCCTGACAACGGTGCCACCCTGGCACCTACACCAGACCCCAACCCTGCTCTCTCAGCAGGAGGAACAGATTTTGCATCCACAATTGCAAACCCTAAATCTTGCAGCCTGGCTTATTCCTTGAATTCTCCATCAGCAACCCTAAGCAAACAGGTGTTGGATGTCATCCTTGAAGCCAGATGGCCCAGTATAAGGAAATCCTATGCTGATAAGTGGAGAAGGTATTGATTCAGTTTAAAGGACAGGACACAGCACTGCTCTCCTTACCTCGAATCCTGGATTACCTAGCAGAGCTTCTCCACAGATGCCTATCCTTCTCCTCCATTAAGATCCATGCCTCTGCCATCTCGGCTCATTACAACACTGAGCCACCTCTGTTCTCTCACCCTCTCATCAAACAGTTCCTGAGAGGGGCAAACAACTTAAGGCCACCAAGAAGACCACACCCACCCCTGCTTGGGAACTTAACTTTGTACTGGAAAAGCTCATGCTTCCCCCCTTTGAACCTGCGGCTTCAACAGAGTTAAAATTCCTCTCTTGGAAAACAGCCTTGCTTCTAGCCATCACTTCAGCTAGAAGCATGTCTGAGCTACAAGCACTGATGGCTGTGGAGCCCTTCATTATTTTCCATGCTGGCAGGGTTTCCCTCAGGACTAACCCTTCCTTCATGCCTAAAGTGGTGTCCAGTGTGGCTCTCGATCAATCCACCCATTTGCCAACCTTCTTCCCTAATCCTCAAAATAAAGGGAAAAGGATCCTGCACTCTTTGGATGTACACAGCTCAGATTCTACCTTGATAGGACTAAGCCCTTCAGAAAATCTGACCAGTTACCAGTCAGTTTTGCATCAGGGGCAGAGGGCAAGCCCATTTCAAAACAAACCATTTCCAAATGGATAGCACACTGTATCTATTTCTGCTACAAGCACCATGGAAAACCAAGCCCTCAGGGGGTCAGAACACATTCCACAAGGGCTGCATCTACTTCTACAGCATTTCTCAGGGGAGTTCCTACCAGGGACATCCTGGAAGCTGCTACCTGGAGTTCTGTACACACCTTCACCAAGCATTACCACCTGTCTATCTTTTCCAAATCCAGGGCAGGTTTTGCTACAGCAGTCTTGCAAGGCCTATTAGCCAGCCCTAATTCTTCTTGACTGCCTCCACCCTTCCTCAGCTTTGGGAATCCACCCAAGTGTGATGACTGCAACAGTGAAACACGAAGAACGTAGTACAATTGTGTATACTTACCATAAATGTAGATGTTCGAGTGTATTCACTGTTGCAGTCCTAGTTTCCCTCCCTCCAGCCCCCTTGTTTACTCTCTCTCCTTTCTGTGGCTATTACTATTGATATTGGTATTTACTTTTTACTGGTGGTGTTTTCCCCACCATAACTTAGCTCCCTGTTTGGGGGCTCCTGACATTTGGGGCAAGAAAAACTGATGTAATGGCATTGACTGCCTGTTTTTATACCCCTGATGACCTGATGTCAGTCCTGGAGCAACAGCATCCGATGCAGAAATATTAAGTCTCTGGTATTCAGGCCGACTGAGGGCTACCTGCAGGCAGATAACCCAAGTGTGATGACTGCAACAGTGAATATACTCTAACATCTACATTTATAGTAAGTATACTGCACAGGTCACTATTCATTGTTTACAGTGTGTGCATGACTCTGCTGATACTTCTTCAAGGGCAATGGCCACTGGTCCAGTTTTCGGAAGTTTTGCATGGCTGTTCTCAGAACTTCTCTTATGGTAATAAAAAATGATATTTTAAATTCCCCTTTGGCTAGAGATTTATTGTTTGGCGCCTCTGCTGCTGAGGTAATCAAAGGTGCAAGCTAATCCAGGCAATCTCTAAGATTTTTCAGCCCTCCTTTTCCAAATTTTCCAAGGCAATTTCTATCTTTTCATCCAGTTTTGGCATAAAACCAGAATAAATGGTCTCAACAAAATATAGACAGACGTTTAAGAAGAAATAGCAAGGAGGTTCCAAAAATAAGTCTCAAACCTCCTAAACCAAGGACAGTCCAACAAGTTTGAATGACTCTTATGAATCCTTCCCACCCCGGCCCCCTTTTTCTTCCAAAAAGTTTGAATCTCTGTTTTTCTGTTTGGCAACTGATAGATGTTCTTCGTGGTTCACTGTTGCAGTCATCACATTTGGGTTATCTGCCTGCAGGTAGCCCTCAACCGGCCTGAATACCAGAGTCTTCGGATTTCTGTATCGGATGCTGTTGCTTCTTCCATGGCGTCAGGTCGTCAGAGGTATAACACATGCAACCAATGCCATTACATCAGTCTTTATTGCCGTGCAGTGCCCGAAGCAGAAGCAGTTCACAAGTGCCGGTCGGCCGACTCCTGAAATTTTCATTTTCGAGTTTCATTCCTGAAGTCTTCAAATAGATAAGTACACTGTTGGAGATCCTTTTTTCTTGTTCTAACCAATGTCAGAAAAAAATAACAATTGTCTTGCCTGTGGGAAGCAAATAACTCATAGAGATTTTCATTCTTACTGCGTCATCTGTTTAAGCCCAGACCACGACGTCCCTCGCTGTCAATTTTGTGCCTTGTTCAACACCCGAACTATTCATTGTCGGGCTATTTTTGTAGCTAAATACTTTCGTTCTCGATCTCCGTACTCCGAAATGGCTTTAAGTCATCCGACTACCGATCTTCCAAAAAACATAAGGATAAAAACAAGAGACTGGCCGCATAGATCCAAAACTGTTGATGACGTTTCCGTTAAGCTAGTCGCCAGTCCGCCAGTACTTAGTGAGGCACTTTCTCAGCCCCTGATACCTGCTACTACAGATTCGCAGGCCTCTACTGAGACCCATTTGGTATGCCGCGAAATGCTTCTTCGACTATGGAACCTGCGGATGTCTCTACCTTGGATGGGTCCGCAGCCACTGTGCAGACACCGGCTTCTGAGGGTGTATTCAGGCCTGCCGACTTTCATATTAAACCAACAACTTTGTTTCAGTCTAGAAATACCGAATTCCTCAGGCTTAAATCTCGCACTATGCCTAGAAAAACGATGACCAAACCGCATACATAGGCCCATATGCCTCAAAAACAAATGATTAGAATGGCTGAAGACCTTATTTCCTTAATTAGGGGAAGCCAGCCTTCCCCTTTTAAGACACCTAGAACTGATTTTCTTTCTGATTCTTCTGATCAGGAATCTGATATCTCTGTTCCTTCTGACTACCAGGATTTATCCTTATCTACTTATGAGAATTCTGATGCAGAGGATTCCATTCCTTCTACTTCCCCTTCAGAAGATTGTTCTTTTGGTAAAACCTTGCATACCCTTAGGGAGCATTTCCACTGGGAAAGCCAGGACTATTCTGAGTCCAAAAAGAGACTTGGGGAATTTTTACTCTTGCTTCAACACAGTGCCTGTAGCTATCCCTCCTATTCTGGAGCTTGTAGATGATGTTTTCTTGGAATCCAGCCTTACCCCAGACACTTTGCCTCCAGCTCCCAGGAAACCTGACAGGTACATCAGAGTACCCGACTCTCACAAATTCCTGAAGAATCCCACTGCGGATCCAGAGACTATTTCCCAAGGACCAAAAGGCATTAAGGCTACTACTGCCAAAAATCCTACCCTTCTGATAGGGACTCTAGAGCTTTAGACAGATGGGGTAAGAAGGTATACACTTCTGCTACGTTGGCCATTAAGGCTATACATTGCCAGTTTCATATGTTAAAGTATCAGCAGCATATTATGGGTCTACTAAAACAGAAAATTATGTCAGTTCCAGACTATGCTGAACACAAAGAATTGCAAGAGTTAATGCATTCTGCTGAACAAGTTGGTAAACATACTTATCAATGTGGATTTGATGCTTTGGAAGCATCTTGCAGGGTTGCTGTCACTGGGTCCGTACTTAGAGGCATGCTTGGCTTAAGGAACAAAACTTGCTACATCATGTTAAAGCTAAATTACTGGATGCACCATTAAACCAAGACCACCTTTTTGGCAACAGAAGAAGTCCTCAAAAGGATGGAGAAAAAAGCTAAATCTATGCAAACTGTTAAAGATTTCTTACAAGTGTACAGCCTCCTAGATTCAATAGGTATTGGCCTTCAAAGAACTGGTCTTTTCCAGCCCCTTCCAGGCCTTTTCAGTCCAAACCCAGATGCAGCAGACCCCCAAGACTTCAGTCTTAGGCTACGCACAGATCTAAGCAGTGGGGGGGGGCTCCCACTTCCAAAGCAGGGAGTAGTAAGCCACCCTCCCTATGGAAAAAAGGCACAATGACTTATCCTTAACTCTTCCAAGCCCTGCTCTGCTACTTGCTCCTTTAGGAGGAAAGCTCGCCCTGCATGCAAAAAACTGGGAGCTCATTACCCAGGACAAATGGGTTTTAAATATAATTTCCCTAGGATACAGATTCCACTTCCACTCATTACCAACCCCAAGTGGATGGCCAGACCTCCCCCCAAATCAGTGGGCGGAGGCCCAAAAACAAGTTCTCTCTCTCTCTCCTTAGTATCAGGGCTATTCAACCTGTCCCAGCGGAACAAAGGGGACAAGGTTTTTATTCAGGACTGTTCCTGGGCTCCAGAAAAGAAAACTCATGGCGTTCTATCCTGGACTTGTCTATTCTCAACACCTTTCTGGTGGTTCCAAAATTCAAAATGCTAACTCTTCAACAGCGTCTTCCTATGCAAGCCAAAGATGCCTGGCTGGCAACCCTAGACTTAATAGAAGCTTACCTGCACATCCCAATAAGGGAATCCTGCAAGCAATACCTACGTTTCAGGGCGGGCTCCATGCAGTTCTCTGCACTTCCCCTTTGGCTTATCTACTGTGCCCAGGGTATTCACAAAGTGCCTATCTCCAGCCATTGCACTTTGCAGGCAGAGAAATATTAAGATTTACCCATACTTGGACGATTGCCTGATTCAGGCAGAAAGTCAGGACTGGCTATTACAACACCTGGCATTTGTAGATAGACTTCTAACCTCAAGTGGGGTACACCATCAACGAGAAGAAATCACACCTAGTACCCTGCCAACAGATTGTATTACTGGGAGCAAGCTTGAACACAACTTCCCAGATGGCATTCCTCACTCCAGAGAAACAAGTTTATATGACAACCTACTTCAACCTACTGGTCACAAAGACCCAGCTCTATGCAAGGAAGATCCTGCAAGTCCTGGGGTTCATGGCCTCTTGCATTCTGTTAATTCCATATGCAAGACTGCATATGAGGAAACTTCAATGGTATCTAAAAAGCCTGTGGTGCCAACATTCTCAGGACCTAGAAACAATGATTCCTGTCATTCCTTGTCTAAGAGCAGAGTTCCTTTGGTGGGCAGAGACCTGCTACCACAACAAGGGACTCCCTTTCACTCTACCCCCTGCCGCCCAAACCCTAACAGATGCATCAGACTATGCATGGGGGGCTCACATGGCAGGGCAGTGCCTTCAGGGCAAATGGAACCCAAAACAGATGCACCTGCATATCAGTCAAAAAGAAATGTTAGCTGTACAGAATTCTCTGACAGCCTTCAAAGACCTTATTCTTCCAGGACAACTATTGGTAAGGACAGACAACACAACAGTTATGTGGTACATAAACAAGCAGGGGGGAACCCATTCCTACCTTCTCTGCAGACCAACCATGGCTCTGAGGAACACAGCCTTGAACTACCAAGTGAACCTGCAAGCTCAATTCCTGCCAAGCAAACTTAATTCACTGGCAGATGACTTAAGCAGAAATCTCATAGACCCACACGAATGAACACAAGTAGAAGTGCTGGGCAGTAAGACAAGTCTCCAAAGCCTTAACGCAATTTATTTTGGCAAAGAAAAACAGCGTTTTCGCTACAATAACAAAGTAGATTCCTCAGAGGCTAAAAACACAGAGAAAAAGCGCCAAATGCTTTTTATATCTTTGTCAGCCTAATTAACATCAGCTGAAACAAATAATACAACACTTCCTTAAAATTCAAATATTTTTAAAAGAGACACGCATTCAAACTGGCAGCATAAGAGCTGGCCTTTAAAATAAACACAGCAAAAAACCAGTGTGTAAAAACATATGTAAATTAAATAAATTCCTACCACATTAGAGTCCATACTAAATTGAATTTCTAAAAGAGAAACACTGTAATGAGTGTATAACGAAATATATAAAAATATATATGTGTTGTCTTTTTTACAAGTTATATTGATAGAACCCATGATAAAATAATAAAATAGAGCATACTCAATAAATGCATATCTGTTGTTGGCGTAAAAAAGATCTGTATTTCAGGACAGGGGCAATGTTACAACTCTCGTTTAGTCCTGGAATGTTAAAGGCGTCTAACTTGAGTTGCCATTCCAATTCCAGAATCTCTAATAAAAGTGAGGTAGGACCACCCCTGACAGATCTATGCTTGCAATCAATACCCATAAATACAAAGTTATGCCCAGGGTTAGATTCTACGTGTTTGGCAAGGGCATTCTCACTTTTATTGTTCCTAATAGCATAACTGTGTTGGTATATGCGCTCCTTGAATTTCCTGTCAGTTTTTCCGACGTAAAATTCCGGGCAGCATACACAGAAAGCAGCATATACTATAGATTTAGTATCACAGTTGATTTTACAGTTGATCTCATATTTTTTGTGACCTATGCTAAAGGAGTTCCCTGTCCGCAACACATGACACCAATTACAAGTGCCACAACTAAAACAGCCTTTGGTTCTCTGAAATGTTTGACTGGAATGATTCCGCTGCAATAATTCTTTAATGTTGTTACCTCTTCTGTGAGTAATTCTCGGTCTAACACCGAGTTTCTCCACTAAGAAAGAATTGTTTGTAATGAAGTACCAATTCTTAACTATAATCTCAGATATTTCTTTAGAGTTTAAGTTAAAGGTTTCCGCTTCCCTGCCAGCAGCCCAGATGCAACGGGCTTCAGCGACTCTTGTTAACAGCCTGATACAACTACCGGACGAATCTCACAGGGGGTCCGCACTTAGCTCCATACCACCAGGGCAAATGCAAGGAGTACAGTCGGGTCCTACTAACGCTCGAACCGGATTACCTTTACAGGAATTTTCATTTAATAACCGTCCTGAACCAGGAAGGGCACTTATTGGCGTGACATCTGCGGTGGACTGGATAAAGAACACAGGTGACTTTTTCTCTTTTTTGAAACCGCTCGATGATGGACCGCCGGTGCAAGCACCAGGGTCTTCTACATCAGAAAACACGGACATTATGGTGAAACTTAAAACTTTGGACACAAAAACTCTTAAAATACGTAAGCTGCAGCTTGAAGTTGCTTACTTCAAGCAGTGCATTCTTGAGAATATGATACCGAAGGGTTTAAGGAACAACTTTACCCCTTCGGGTCTGATTACAGACAATGTGTTTTTGTCTGATTTGGGTAACTTGTTCCAGAAACAAGGTCTTGAACTGCTAGAATTGATTGTCAAACATTATTCTACACACATTGATAAATTAACTGTTGAAATCAACCAAATAGATCAAGATATCAGGATGCATGCTAGCTTTGCAAAGTTTAAGTTTGATCATGAACGTATTTTTGCTAGCATTGATGCCTACATGGGCAAGTTAAAAAGTCAGAAAACTAGGAAACTGTTTAGGGATAGGCAGGTGTATGCATTGAACACAGCTTACCCCAAACTAAAGCTCCTAGAAGCCCACAAGGAAGGGGCACCTTCTGTTGCAAACGAAGAAAATGCCACAGGCACAGTACATTCAAATGAGGGGTCTGCCACAACTTCCACAGATGGTTGGAATGTTGTGAGAAGGAGTAACAGAAATAGAAACAAAGCAGGTGGGCCTGAAGCCCAACCTGAAAAGTTACCTAATTCTATTCCTGTTAATAATTCGAATAATGGGAATCAGCATTTTTTAGGGAATGTACCCAACCAAGACAACAGGAAAAGGAACAAGAAATGGAAGAATTGACATCTGACACCCTATCTTTGGGTGCCCTTAAGTTACCACACATAGTAAAAAATTTTAAAGGGGATTTCACTATTTACAATTTTTCTTCACTTGTTCTAGAACCCGAATTAGTCGAACTACTTGCACTTGGTAACAACTTTGTCCCTTCAAAATACTTTGATGTTGTTAAAGTTCTAATTGATCTCAAGTGTTATGTACGGAAGCTAAACCTAAAGTTATTGTTCAATAACACTGGCACAGAGGATATTTCTGGTCCTAAGATGCCAAGTTCCTTCAACCCACCTTTACATGTGGGTTTACGCATCTTCGAAAATGCCTGTGAATTGGACATTAGACATCTTGAAAAAACCAAAGGGGCCATGAAAAACAAATTTAACATCTCTAGGGAACAACTACAGGCACTCAATCAATTTAAAGAGTTTTCTGTTAGGGTGATGAAACCCGACAAGGGTGGGGGACTTGTAGTGTTTGAGAACAGTTTGTACAATCAAAAAATGATATCACTGTTGGACACATCTGCGTACAATAGTTCCTCCCTTAATGAAATGAACACCAACATCAACAGGATTAAGGGTTTTTATAGAGATTTATTTATAGAAGGTAGAATAGATCTTGACACCTATGACTATATTAACATCTCTCAACCCAGGACGCCTGTGATGTTTGGTATACCCAAGACTCATAAGAGTCTTGAGGACCCGCCTATGAGGGCGTTAGTTGATGGGAGATCCTCTATCACTTACCCATCAGCAAAATACATTGACTTTTTGCTGGCAAAATACTTGGAATTCGTTCCGAGTATATGTAAGGACTCTTGGAACTTCCTTGCCAGCATCAACAACATCGAGTTTGACAGTTCACTTAATTTTTTAACAGTCGACGTTGTCGACTTATACACTTCAATACCACATTTGGAGGCCATAGAATGGTTAGAACTGTTGCTGATGGAATTCAAAGCCCCTAGGGAGGAGATCAACAACATTACAGAACTATTAGACATAGTCTTGTCCTCTAACTTCTTCATCTTTGGAAAGGACTATTACATCCAGAAGCAGGGCATAGCGATGGGCTCCCCTTGCGGCGCCATCGTTGCCAATATGTTCATGGCATATTGGGAGAAAGAATTTGTCTTAAAACATCCTTTTTGGAAAGACAAAATAGGTTACTATACTAGATACCTGGATGATATCTTTATTCTTTTCAGGGGTAACGAGGTAGAGGCACAATCTCTTGTTGATTATTTCAACCATACCACCTCATTTCTTAGATTCACCTTCAAATTTGAGGTCAGTGAGATAGACTATTTGGATGTCAAACTTAAAAAGGACACCAACAACTCTAGGTTCGTCTCATCCATCTTTCGTAAGGAGACGTATATAAATTCATTTTTACACTACACAAGTGCCCATCCATCTAAACTGAAAAAGGCAATTATTAAGGGTCAGGTTGTCAGAGCAGTTAGAATCTGTAGTGAATTTAAAGACTTCGAAAAAGAATGTAGTGTACTTACTGAATTTTTTACCAACAGAGGTTATCCATTGTCTATTATAGAAGAAACAATCTTAGAAGTCAAAAATAAAAGACTAGGTGGCTCTTTCAGACCCTTACTTGACAATCGAACAATCACACCGCCTGCAAGCAACAGTATTCTCAGTGAGGTAATGAATACAGGACCTTGTACCACACTTAGTGCTGATAAGCCTAAATGTGACTACGTTTTGTCCTTTTCAACTGTCTTTAACTTAAACTCTAAAGAAATATCTGAGATTATAGTTAAGAATTGGTACTTCATTACAAACAATTCTTTCTTAGTAGAGAAACTCGGTGTTAGACCGAGAATTACTCACAGAAGAGGTAACAACATTAAAGAATTATTGCAGCGGAATCATTCCAGTCAAACATTTCAGAGAACCAAAGGCTGTTTTAGTTGTGGCACTTGTAATTGGTGTCATGTGTTGCGGACAGGGAACTCCTTTAGCATAGGTCACAAAAAATATGAGATCAACTGTAAAATCAACTGTGATACTAAATCTGTAGTATATGCTGCTTTCTGTGTATGCTGCCCGGCATTTTACGTCGGAAAAACTGACAGGAAATTCAAGGAGCGCATATACCAACACAGTTATGCTATTAGGAACAATAAAAGTGAGAATGCCCTTGCCAAACACGTAGAATCTAACCCTGGGCATAACTTTGTATTTATGGGTATTGATTGCAAGCATAGATCTGTCAGGGGTGGTCCTACCTCACTTTTATTAGAGATTCTGGAATTGGAATGGCAACTCAAGTTAGACGCCTTTAACATTCCAGGACTAAACGAGAGTTGTAACATTGCCCCTGTCCTGAAATACAGATCTTTTTTACGCTAACAACAGATATGCATTTATTGAGTATGCTCTATTTTATTATTTTATCATGGGTTCTATCAATATAACTTGTAAAAAAGACAACACATATATATTTTTATATATTTCGTTATACACTCATTACAGTGTTTCTCTTTTAGAAATTCAATTTAGTATAGACTCTAATGTGGTAGGAATTTATTTAATTTACATATGTTTTTACACACTGTTTTTTTGCTGTGTTTATTTTAAAGGCCAGCTCTTATGCTGCCAGTTTGAATGCGTGTCTCTTTTAAAAATATTTGAATTTTAAGGAAGTGTTGTATTATTTGTTTCAGCTGATGTTAATTAGGCTGACAAAGATATAAAAAGCATTTGGCGCTTTTTCTCTGTGTTTTTAGCCTCTGAGGAAGCTACTTTGTTATTGTAGCGAAAACGCTGTTTTTCTTTGCCAAAATAAATTGCGTTAAGGCTTTGGAGACTTGTCTTACTACCCAGCACTTCTACTTGTTTTCTGAAGTTTGTCTACGTCTTCACTTCTCCTGTTCGCATAGACCCACACGAATGGAAACTGGAACCCAAAATATTCAAACTCTTGAGGAACAAATGGGGGACTCCAGAGTTAGACCGGTTTGCCTCCTCTCACAACTACCAATTGAACAAATTCTGAACCAGAACTCCCCACAGTCAAGCTTGGAAAGTGGATGCCCTGTCCTTCTCAATTTATGCCTTTCCACCTCTGCCTCTCCTCTCGAAGGTTCTACTAAAGATCAAACAGGACAAGCCAAGGACAATACAGATTGCCCCATACTGGGCACGCCAGCACTGGTATCCCCTTTTGCCCAGTCTGACAGTGCTACAAACATGGCACCTGCCACAGACCCCCTCCTTGCTGTCTCAGCAGATGGGCCAGATTCTGCACCCTCAGCTTCAAACACTGAACCTTGCAGCCTGGCTAATTCCCTGCCCTCAATAAGCAGGTGATGGATGTCATTCTTGAGGCAAGGAGACCTAGTACTGAAAAAGCCTGTTCAGAAAAGTGGAAGAGATACTATTCCTGGATCCATGCTCAGGGGAGGGGCACAATGGTGCCCAGCTTACCCCATATTCTAGATTATTTAACAGAAATGCTCCACAAGGGCCTATCTTTCTCTTCAATTAAGATTCATGCCTCTGCCATTTCAGCACACTGTAATACTGCGCCACCCCTCTTCTCTCATCCCCTGCTAAAACAATTCCTTATAGGGGCCAAAAATTTAAGACCCCCCCCCCCCCATGAGAGCTCCCACTCCAGCCTGGGACCTTAACTTTGTATTGGAAAAACTCACTCTTCCCCCCTTTGAACCAGCTGCTACAGCAGAGTTGAAATTCCTTTCTTGGAAAACAGCCTTGCTTCTAGCCATCACTTCAACAAGAAGAGTGTCTGAGCTGCAGGCCCTCATGGCGGTAGAACCCTTCATTATCTTCCATGCGGACAGGGTTTCCCTCAGGAATAATCCATCCTTTATGCCCAAGGTGGTGTCTAGTTTGGCTCTAAACTAGTCCATTCATTTGCCTACTTTTATTCCCTAATCCTCAAAAAAAGGGGAAAGGATACTGCATTCTTTGGATGTGCACAGACAGCTTAGATTCTGTTTGGACAGAACTAAGCCTCTCAGAAAATCTAACCAGCTGCTAGTTAGCTTTGCTGCAGGGGCAGAGAGGAAGGCCATTTCAAAGAAAACCATTTCCAAATGGATAGCCCATTGCATCCATTTCTGCTACAAGCACCATGGAAAACCTACCCCACAGGGGATAAGATCACATTCCACCAGGGCTGCATCTACTTCTGCAGCATTTCTCAGAGGAGTCCCTACCAGGGACATCTTGGAAGCTGCTACTTGGAGCTCTGTGCATACTTTCACCAAGCATTACCACCTGACTATCTTTTCTAAATCCAGAGCTGGATTTGCCACAGCAGTCTTACAGGGCCTGATTGCTAGCCCTAATGGTCTTTAATTGCCTCCACCCTTCCTTTGGTTTGGGAATCAACCCAAATGTGATGACTGCAACAGTGAAACACGAAGAAGATAGTACAGTTGTGTAAACCTACCATAAATGTAGATGTTCGAGTGTATTCACTGTTGCAGTCCTGGTTACCCTCCCTCTAGCCCCCTGACTTCTCTTGGCTCTACCTTTCCTTCTTGTTTGGCATATTTTATATCTTGTGCATTTGCTTTTTGCTGGGGGGTGTTTCATACCATATAATTGATTCCTATTGTGGTGGCACCTGACATCTGGGGCAAGAAAAACTGATGTAATGGCGTCGGCTGCATGTTTTATACCCCCCGACGACCTGACATCATGGAAGAAGTGACAGCATCCGACGCAGAAATCCAAAGAATCTGGTATTCAGGCCGGCTGAGGGCTGCCTGCAGGCAGATAACCCAAATGTGATAACTGCAACAGTGAATACACTTGAACATCTACATTTATGGTAAGTGTACACAGCTGTACTTTTCTCACAAATGGGTTCTGAAAATCATTTGTCAAATTTACAGGTGGCAGAGGGAAGAAATTCCTGCTTTCTAGGGGTCTTTCCTCATTCTGCAGATCACATGCTGCCCTAAGGAGTGATAGAACCAACTCCTCCTTCCCAGGTAGGGAAGGGGTTTTATTCAAGGATATTCCTAGTGCCAAAGAAAGAAAATTCTTGGAGACCAGTTCTGGATGTTTCTTTTCTAAACCTGTTTGTGATAGTACCCAAAATCAGAATGATGTATTTTCACAACCTTTTACCTCTTCTTCCTTTTCAAGTTTCCTGGCAACACTAGATTTAAATGATGCTCATCATTACATCCAGACTTCAGACATTTCTTAGGTTTTGTTTGTTTGGATCACATTATCAGTTCTTTGCTGTAGCCTCTGCTATCTACTGCACCTTCACAAAGTGTCTATCTGTAGTTCTAGCTCATTGCAGGCTACAAGGTGTCCACATTTTTCCATATTTAGATAACTTGCTTATCTTTGCAGAGTCTTTTTCAAAGTTTCAAAGATCTCTGTCTCTCTCTCTGTTGGGTGAGAGAGCTCTCTAATTTTCTCTGTGGGAGTCAAAGAGAACATTAGAGAGTCTTTTTTGACTCCTGCACACAGGATTGTGTTCCTGGGATCTCAACTAGGCACCTCAGTTCAAATAACTTTTCTTCCACAAGAAAAAAATAGATCTTTATCTAGAACTGTTTCTAAGGTTTTCACTCGGACTTTGGTCACTGCATGAGAATACTTCTGGATTTTGGGTCTGATGGCATCTATGATTCTCATGATACCCCTAGCAAAACTGCACATGAGAAAAAAACAGTGGCATCTGGAATCACTTTGGTCCACTCATCAGTGCCTTTTTATCTTTTCAAATCCCAGTGCTGGAGTGTGTCAGAAGAGAAATCTTTTGGTGGAGACAACAGATATCATTAAATCCAGGTCATGCCTTCTCCCTCCCTGCTCCAAAGCATTTAGTCACCGTAGACACTTCATGCTTTGCCTGGGGAGCAGTTTCAGGAGGGATAAAAGTGCAGGGGGTGAGGGGCACCCAGGACAGATGCAAGCACAGAAATGTCAAGGAGATTCTTGCCCTGATCAAGGTACTCAACTCTCTGAACCATCTTTGGTCCCAGGGACCTCTTCAAGTGGTTACCGACAATGTCACAGTCATGTGGTGCATCAACAAGCAAGGAGGGAACCAGATCATTTCCCCTTCGCAGACTAGCCATATTAGCTTGGGATATAGCTTCATAGCACAGTCTCACTCTGCAGGCATCCTATATTCCGTCAGAAAAAATGTATGCAGCAAACAGGCTGAGCAGGACCAGGGCAGGCACTCATGAATGGAAGCTAGATTAGAGGGTCTTTCAAAATTTGATCTGTCTGTGGGAGTGCCTCAAGTAGATCTCTTTACCTCCTCTCTGAACAATCAACTGGCCATGCAAGAAGGTGTGGAAGACCGATGCCTTTGCTTTTCTAACCTTTCCACTAATATCCAGTGTGCTTCTGAAGCTTTAGAAGGAATCCCCCAAGAGCACTGTGGTAACCTTCTTCTAGCCCGGGGAACTGTCATTCTCCTGTCTTTTGGAAATGGCCATTAGAAATTACCACACGTTTCTTCACAGATAGGATCTACTTGCACAAGAACAGGGGGGTTTGATGCAGTCTGACATCAATCAACTTCAAATGACTGCCTAGATGATAGGGTCTTAATTCCTTTTAGGCACCTGTTTACTGAGGACATGCAGCAAGTATTAATGGAGGCATGGAAGCCTTCTACTTGAAAATTATACATTAGCAAATGGAGAAGGTTTTCTAGTTGGTACCAACAACATAACCATCACCCATTCAGGGCTAGTTGTTAGCTGGTTCTACAATAGTGGTGTGAGGTACTATCCTATGGCCTTTCTCATTCCTCTGTCAAGGTTCATCTATCAGCCATTTCAGTATGACTGCCCATGGATCTTCCTCTTTCAATGCATTCTCATGTCAAAATGTTCTTTAAAGGGGTTTTGCATAAGAGGCCTCCAATAAAAGCAATGGCCTCTCCTTAGGATCTTAATTTGGTGTTAGAGAAGCTAACACTTGCTCCATTTGATCAAACATACCTCATTTTCCACAGAGACAATATTTGTTTGGGAACTAATCCTTCTTTATGCCAAAAGTGGTATCAGAGTTTACTTTAAGCCAAGTTATCAGTTAATCAGTTATCAGTTAATGGCCACTACAAACCTCCTTAAATATCTACAATACACCCAGCAACACCCCCTCCTAGACGGTGATATTCATCCAAACCCTGGCCCCAACAATAACTACACCAATAACCCAACCAATTTAACATTGCCTATAGTCTCAACACTAACACAGCCATACAACTCCCTTTTCATAGGTCACCTTAATATTAGAAGTATTAACAATAACATTTCCCATCTACATGCTCTCCTTGATGTACACTCATTTGACATCCTATGTCTTACAGAAACTTGGCTTAAACCATCAACTCTAGACCAAGAAATTACCTCTCCTGGCTATAACATCTTTAGAAATGACCGTAAAACTAAAAAAAGTGGAGGTATAGCCATTTTCTATAAATCTAACCTCCACATTTCACCCATCAATGTGCTTCCATCATTTGCCACCAATTCTGAAATCCTAACTACCAAACTCCAAATCTGTCTATCTACTTTGTATGTATCTACCCCCAGGTAATAATATCAATACTCTAGAGAACCTACTCAATCACCTCTCTACCCAACTACTCCAAGAGACCATTGTACTAGGTGACTTTAACATAGACTGGTCCACTTGCAGTTCTATGAATACTACCAATCACATAAATCTCTTTGGTTTCACACAATTAATAACAACTCCTACAAGAATCCACAAACCTACCAAAAAAGAAATGACTCTGGATTGGATCCTTATTAATAGCCACCCTGAAACTTATACTCTAGGAACCCTTCCAGATGACATTAGCGACCACATGCTTACCTACATTATTAGAGAAAAAGTCCATATTCCAACTACTCATAACCTCAAAACCTCCCGCTCAAAAAAATTCTTCAACTCAGACAGCTTTCTAACTGAATTGCAAGCATGTGACTGGTCACCACTAACCCATCTAGAACTTGATGAATCCGTTACTTACTTTAATACTAACTTTCTTCAAATCCTTGACTGCCATGCACCTTATCGCACTACTAGAATAAGAACAAAATCTGCCCCATGGCTCACAAAACAAACTAGTCAGAAAATACTCCTTGGAAATAAAATCTGGGCCAAATGGAGAGCTACCAAATGCCCAACAAACCACCTTCACTATAAACAGCTAAGAAATGCCACCAAGAAGGATATTCTTAGGGATAAAAAAAGATTTCTACCTTCAATTACAACAAACCAGCCAACAAACTCCTCAAAAGTTTTGGTCTGGAATAAACACACTTCTTCAGCCAGGCCACACCACTACTCCAGACCCAACTGGTTACAACCATAATAACTCCACCCAGATCCCTGATGCCTTTAATAACTATTTTACTGAAGCCATTCTAACCCTGGCTAATTCTTTACCACCTTTCACTACTTCCCAAACTAATACCTGTAATACTTCACTGCCTACCTTTCAGGTACAACGTGTACCTACATCCATCATCTGTAAGCTACTTCAAAAACTGAAACCTTGCACCCCTTCTGCAGACCATCTCCCATCTGAATTCCTACAAATAGCCGCGAAAGCCATAGCCTATCCCATCTCCATCATTATTAACAGAACTATCTCAGAAGGCAAAATCCCTGCTCTATGGAAGATATCCCATATCATCCCTCTACACAAAGGTGGTTCTTCTACTGAGCTTTCAAACTATCGCCCTATCGCTTTACTCTCCCCTTTAGCTAAGATCATGGAAAAGTGCATTCACAAACAACTACTTAACCACTTATTACAAAATAACCCACTTGCAAACTGCCAACACGGCTTTAGACCATTTCACAGCACATCGACTGCCCTCTTATCCTTTACCAACTCCATAAATAAAAATCGTAACAATAACTCTTTTTCCTCTGCACTATTTATTGACCTGTCGAAAGCCTTCGATACGGTTAACCATAACTTACTACTAGACAAACTAAATGCCTACTCTCTCAACCCTCAAGCTATACAATGGTTTAGGTCATATCTGGAAAATAGACAGCAAGCAGTACTTTGGCAGAACAATTTGTCTTCACTACTACCAGTTAATATAGGAGTACCCCAGGGCTCTATCCTAGGTCCCCTACTCTTTTCTTATTTATTAACAATCTACACATGAACATACCTCAAGCCACCTGCATTCAATACGCCGACGACTCCACCTTAATCTGTACAGCTAAGAATATAGCCACTCTCCACTCCCTTACCCAAACTGTTTTTCATAAAGATGAAAACTGGTTCATGCAACACTGCCTCCTCCTAAATCCCAAAAAAACTAAATTACTGCTTTTCACCCCTACTCACAAATCTCCTACTCCTCTCTTCACTATAACATCTAACAATGGCATCAACATTACCCCAGATACTACAACCCGCCTTCTAGGTGTAACAATTGATAATCGTCTCAGCTATGATGAACACATCAACTCCATTATAAAGTCTGTTAACAAAAAACTTGGTACCCTCTATAGAATCAAACCCTTCCTTACCCCTTCTGCAAGAAAAACTATTGCCCAAACCCACCACATTTCTACCCTTTTCTATGCCTGTGTCATATATAGTAACCTTTCCAATAATAACCTCTCTAAACTCTCCACCTGTTATAATAGCATAGCTAGATTCATCACAAGCTCCCCCTTTAAAACTCACCACTGCCTTAACCTCAAACAACTAGGATGGCTAGAATTGAAAAACCATATACTCTGTCAACAATTACTTATTACTCAAAAAATCCTATACCACCCTAACAACACACCTATCCTCACCAATCTAATTTCACCCTATACAAATCTATCCACACTGCGCTCTGCTAATAAGCTCCTAGTTTCCTCAAATAAAGCTAATAACAAAGCTGGGGATTCACTATTCTCAAACACTGCAGGAAAACTCTGGAACCATCTTCCCTCAGAATTATCCACCCTAACTTCTACTTCTATTTTTAAAAAACATCTTAAAGTTAACATCTAAAAACTCATTGGCTTTGTCCATGCACTAACCCAGACTGATGTTTTTCTTTACCCCTTCACTTACCCCTTTCCCTACTCCTCTAAACTAAGTCTCCAAAACAAGTTACTTCTGTTTCTTTGAAGTATGAGGATAACACTTGTGTTTCCCTTCTACCTGAGACTTGTTCATACATTCTACTGTGCTTTATATAATTAGTTAGTAGAATTTCTTCTAAATCTGTTATAATTGAAAATTTATTTACATTACTCCTTTTAGACTAATACTACTCTGTACTGTATTCCTGTATGTTTCTAGTATGTTTCCATACATTGTTAACTATTGTAGTTAAAATTTGTATTATTATTACTCCTTTTAGACTAATATTAGATTGTAATGTAATCCTTTATGTTTCTATATATTGTTAACTTTATCACTGTTCATGCTTGGAGCTTTTCTCCCCGGGCTTCTACTGAAAATGGACATATATCCAGCTAGACTAGCCCGGTTAACAAATGTAAAATAAATAAATAAAATATCAGTCTCCCCATTTTCTTTCCTGAACCTAAAAATGAGGGAGAAAGAATACTCCATATCTTGGATGTCCACGGACAGCTCAGATACTATATTGACAGAACTAAATCTTTCAGGTCTTTGGATCAATTGTTCATTTCTTGTGAAGATGAGAAGAGACAACCTTTGTCAAAACAGACTATTTCCAAATGGTTGTCTCAACACTATTACCTTTTGTTATACTCACCATAACAAAACTGTTCTGGGCAGGGTCAAGGCCCGATCTACTTTGGCCTTCATCTATGGCTTTTTGAAAAGGTTGGATTCTAGAAGTATTTTCAAAACTTCTGTTTGGTCATCTGTACATACTTTTACAAAACACTATAAGCTTGATTCCTTCTCTAGGTCCAAATTAGGCTTTGCTAGGACCATTCGCCAGGGACTCCTGGACTCTACTCCTTCCACCTTTCAAATGTAGTTGGCTTTGGTAATCCGCCCATATAGCTAAGGCTACTGCAACAGTAATCAATATAATGAACATAGTACAATTGTGTGATCCTCAACTCAATAGTTACACAGACCATTTCTAGTGCTGAAAGAATTGCTGTGACCTGTTTATGCCCACATCAAGCACCTAATGTAGCAACTTATTTTTCCTGATATTCACATCAGCAAATACCCCAGTGATGCTCTGGTTTAAAGGTGGCCCCAAGTCTCTTTTAGACCATTCTGCTGATGTTCTTCGTCTTCCATTGCTGCAGTCCTTACTATTGGGTATAGTCCGCATCCAGTCGGCCCGAATACCAGAGTATAAGGCTGACGTCGGTCAGGGCGCATTAGACTGACGTCAGCACGTCAGGGTACTAATGCGCATGACCGGCGTCATATCCTCAGTCTTTTTTTGCCGCGAGATCCGATGCAGAAGCAGTTTTGCGAGTGCAGGTTGGCGTTCTGAAATATTTCCGAAACTGGAGTTTCAGACCGAATCAGAGTTGGCTAAGTACCCCGTTGGGGAACATTTTGGTTTTTTCTTGCCTCAGTATTTAACCGGATGTCAGAAAAAGTGTATAACTGTATTTCTTGTGGGGAACAAATACCTCATAGGGATTACCATACATTGTGTATACCTTGTTTAGGGCCTGAGCACGACGTTGTTGGTTGCCGCTCTTGTGCTAGGTTTAACAAACGCACTGTTGGGAGGAGGTTAGACTGTGCCAGATTAGTGTTTGGGAAGCGTTGCAATTATAAAATGCCGTCGGATGCTCCGACGCCCGCTTCATCCAGGAAGCACAAGGACACAACAGCGAAGCCTAGGGTTGATGAACCGGCAGTCCCGGACGTCGGTTCTTTAGGTGGCTCAGTGGAACCAGAGGTTTTGCCAGGAGTTTCTATGGAGTCTCAGGCAGAAACTTTACTGTTACAGGATGTACCCTCTCCGGAGGCAGGCCAGGCTGAGGGGGCTTCTCAGGTAACTATTCTTCCCTCTCTTCCCAAAGTAGTTAGAGCCTCTCCTTCTGTTGCCAAAACTTCTTTTTGAGGTAGGCCAACTTCAGCTTTAGTAGGGGCTTCTCCTAGCCTTTCGGGTTCTGTACCTAAGAAACATATGTTTGAAATGGCAGAAGATTTAATTACTATGCTTAGAGGTTCTATGGGCCCTCCTGATAAGAGGCCTAGAGTGGAACCAGAGTTTGACAGTTTTGAACAGGGTTCAGGGGCTTCTGAGTCTTCTGCGGAAGATTTACAGGAGTATCCTCATTATTCTGATTCTGATGTGGATGATGCCACTCCTTCGGCTTCTCCTCCTGAGGATTTTTCATTTTCAGAGACTCTGCATTCCATGTGGGAGCACTTTAAATGGGAAGACCAGGATTACTCTGATTCCAGGAAGAGGCTTAGGGAATTCTTGTTTTTACCCCAGCATAGGCCCTTAGCTATGCCTCCTGTGTTGAATGTGGTGGAAGATGTTTTTGCGGAGGCTTCCCTGGACCCTGATTCTTTGCCTCCTGCTCCTGTTAAACCTGATAGGAACTATAGGGTGCCCGAAGCTCATAAGTATTTGTTTAAGAGTCCTAGGGCGGACCCAGAAACTGTTTCTCAGGGGCCTAAAGGTGTTACGGCCTCTGTGGTTGAAAATCCTGTTCCCACTGACAAAAAGGCACGGGTGTTAGATAGGTGGGGTAAGACAGTGTATGCTTCTTCCACTCTAGCCATGAGAGCGTTGAATTGTCGGTTTCACATGCTGAAATATCTAAATTATCTCCTTTCACAATTGAATTCTACGGTGGATGCTTTGGCGGAAGGTATTGCTTGTAAAGACTTGCTGGATTTAGTTTATGTGTCTGAACAAGTGGGCAAGCATTCTTTGCATTGTGGTTTTGATGCGGTGCAGGCCTCCTTGAGGGTGGCTGCCACTAGTTCTGTTCTTCGCAGGCATGCCTGGTTGAGGGATCAGAATTTGGCTGAGCATGTTAAGACAAGAATTTTGGATGCTCCTTTACAGTCTGATGTGTTGTTTGGTTCGCCTGTGGAAGCAGTTTTAAAGGATGTGGAGGACAAAGCTGAGTCTATACAAACTGTTAAAGATTTTTTGCAGGTACAGCCACCGAAGTTTAGTAGAAATTGGCCTGCTAAGGGGTGGACATATCCTGCTTATGATTCCCAGTCTAGGGGTAGGTCTAGACGTGGTAGGGGCAGGACTCAAGGTTCTTTTTAGGCCTAGAACAGGGAGTTCACCTGCTCAGACTTCTGGTGAGGGCAGGGGTCAGTCCTTTCGTAAATAGACCCAATGGCCTGCCTTTTCAGCTGCCTGTAGATTCTCGTCTGGCAGCTCCTTTTGATGGACAACTGTCTCTTTTCACAGAAAATTGGGATTTAATTACTCAAGACAGATGGGTGTTGGACATCATTCAGCCAGTCCCTGTCTCAGTAAGGGGCCTAGGATTTTATTCTCGCATGTTCCTAGTACCAAAGAAGGGGAACTCGTGGAGACTGCTTTTGGATTTATCTCTCCTCAACACTTATCTGGACATTCCCAAGTTCAAGATGTTGACGTTACAACAGCTTTTACCCCTGCTGGGCAAAGTTCACTGGATGGTAACTTTAGATCTCAAGGAAGCTTACCTTCATGTGCCTATCAGGCTAAGTTACAGGAAGTCTCTGCGGTTTCGAGCTGGAGATTCTCATTATCAGTTCTCTGCATTGCCCTTTGGCTTATCTACTGCGCCCAGAGTATTCACAAAGGTTCTGGCTCCAGTAATAGCTTACTTCAGGCTCCAAGGACTTCAAATCTATCCTTGTTTAGACAACTGCCTGATTCTGGCTCAAGAAAAGGAAGACCTTCTACAGCATCTGGAATATCTTCTAGCAGTGCTAAGATGCCTAGGGTATTCTGTGAACGAAATAAAGTCCAGTCTAGTACCCTCTTTAGTGCTAAGATGCCTAGGGTATTCTGTGAACGAAATAAAGTCCAGTCTAGTACCCTCTCAAGACATGTGCTTTCTGGGTGTGAGACTGAATACAGCAGCCCAGATGGCCTTTTTAACCCCGGACAAACAAAAGAGTCTGTCGCTTTACTTCCATCACCTATCTCATCAGTCCGTGCTGACTGCAGAGACAGTCCTTCCAGCATTAGGGTTCATGGCATCTTGTATTCTGGTGCTTCCCAATGCCAAACTGCATATGAGGAAGTTACAATGGTATCTCAAAAATGTATGGACACAGCACTGCCAGGATTTAGACACTGTCATTCAAATAATACCTTGCCATCAAAGTGAATTTTTGTGGTGGGCTCAGGAATGTCACCTAAACAAGGGACTCTCTGTGACTTGGCCAGAGGCGAGTCAGATTTTACTGACGGATGCCTCAGACATTGCTTGGGGAGCTCATCTCAATGGAAAGTGGATACAAGACAAGTGGCCTGCCTGACTACAGCATCTACATATCAACATAAAGGGGATGTTGGCAGTCCAGTTCGCATTGCTGGCTTTCAAGGAGTTACTTCTTCCAGGGCAGGTGTTGATTCTAACAGACAACACAACTGTCATGTGGTACTTCAACAAACAGGGGGAACTCATTTTTTATCCTCTATGCAGGCATGCAATGATTTTCTGGGAGACTGCGCCACGCTTGCACCTAACTCTTCAGGCAAGGTTTCTGCCAGGAGCACAGAACTCCTTTGCAGATGTGTTAAGCAGACAAATCATGGATCCCCACAAGTGGAAACTGGATCTTCATGTATTTCAGAAATTGACAGTGTCATGGGGAACTCCAGACATGGATCTGTTCGCTTCTCCACTAAACCACCAGCTGCCACAGTTTTACACAAAGGGGTTTCATCACTCAGCTTGGAAAGTGGATGCTCTGTCTTTCAGTTGGACAAACCTTCATGTGTATGCCTTTCCACCTCTGCCTCTTCTTCCAAAGGTACTGTTAAAGGTCAGACAGGACAGGCCAAGGATGATTTTGATAGCTCCAGATTGGCCTCGGCAGCACTGGTACCCTCTAATACGGAGTCTGGTAAAGAAGCCTCCGTGGCCTTAACCTTTGATTCCACATCTGTTATCCCAGCAGGACGGTCATCTGCTCAATGTCAAGCTTCACTCTCTTCATCTGACAGCCTGGCATATTCTGTGTTGAAACACAGCAGGTCTCAACTTCTTCAACAAGTTTTAAATGTAATTATGGAAGCTGGAAGACCTAGTACAAGGAAAGTGTACGCAGCAAAATGGAAGAGATTTTTATTTTGGAGTAAAGCAAAGAATTTGGAGATTTCTGAGCCTAATTTGAGTATGGCTCTTCAATATCTTACTGAGTTACTGGACAAGGGTCTGTCCTTCTCTTCCATTAAGATTCATGCTGCAGCGATCTCAGCTCACTATGATTGTGACCCACCATTGTTTTCGCATCCTTTGTTCAAGCAGTTTCTTGGAGGGGCAAAAAAAAAAATATAAGACCCCCACGTAGAGCTCCTACTCCTGCTTGGGATCTCAATTTTGTGTTGGAAAAACTTACTCTACAACCTTTTGAGCCTGCGGCTACTGCTGAATTGATATTTTTGTCATGGAAAACTGCTTTTTTGTTGGCTATTACTTCTGCAAGCAGGGTGTCTGAGTTGCAGGCCCTTATGGCAGTCGAGCCCTTTTTGATTTTCAATAAGGATAGGGTATCATTACGTACTAATCCTTCCTTTATGCCTAGGGTGGTTTCTAGTGTGGCTTTGAACCGAACTATTCATTTGCCTACCTTTTATGCAGACCCCCAAATTAAAGGGGAAAAGATTTTGCATACTTTAGATGTACACAGGCTATTGCGTTATTACTTAAGCAGGACTAAGGATTTTAGGCAGTCTCAGCAGTTGTTTGTTTCTTTTGCTTTGAGTTCGCAGGGCAAGCCTGTGTCAAAACAAACTATTTCTGGGTGGATTGGCTTTTGCATTGCATTTTGTTATTCCCATCATGGCAAGGAGGTTCCAGCTGGGATTTGGCCTCATTCCACTAGGGCTACTGCCACTTCCACAGCATTTCTACGGGGGGTGGCATCTAAGGATATTTTGGAAGCAGCTACTTGGAGTTCAGTGCATACTTTCTCTAAGCATTCTCACCTTCCTATCTACTCTAAGTCTAGGGCTGGTTTTGCCACGGCTGTTTTGCAAGGCATGTTGTCAGCTCCTGCTTCTTTATGATTTGCCAGCCTCCCTTATCTCTGCTTTGGGATTCTACCCAATAGTAAGGACTGCAGCAATGGAAGACGAAGAACATAGTACAGTTTTGTACCTACCATAAATGTAGATGTTCGAGGATTCCATTGCTGCAGTCCAATTTTCCCTCCCTCCTTCCCCTCTGTGTTTAGGGGTGGTTGTGTAGGTGATTTACCTGCTTATATTTTTGTATATATTGTTCATGTTTTGGTACAGGTATTTTGGGCCTTGTCTTTTTGGGGTCTTCTGACATCTGGGGCAAGAAAAGACTGAGGATATGACGCCGGTCATGCGCATTAGTACCCTGACGTGCTGACGTCAGTCTAATGCGCCCTGACCGACGTCAGCCTTATACTCTGGTATTCGGGCCGACTGGATGCGGACTATACCCAATAGTAAGGACTGCAGCAATGGAATCCTCGAACATCTACATTTATGGTAGGTACAAAACTGTACTTTTCTGTTGGTACCTATATTTATTCATAAAGTGACTCTGTGCAAGAAATCGTTTCAGTATCTGTCTGTCTTTTGTCCTCAGCGAGCATGTTTCCCCCTGTTGTGGTCCAATCATGTGGTAAAACCTGAGCATCTGAAGATGTTCAGAACCCTTCTTATTCATCTGTCCAACAAGCCTTGTTGAGATATCCCCCACATAACCAAAACTTTTCTGTGCTTCCATTGATGGCCTACTAGGGTCATCTAAATCATTGCTTCTGCCCAGACACAGACAGCTAGGGGGACATACAAAGACACGTGATGTCATGTTGTGGCTGGGGCTTCTTCTTCTGTGATTCTCCTAGAAAACAGTGAAAATAAAATTTACTTCATATATTATCTCTTTGTAAGCAAGACTTCTTCTGTTGAGTGGTTGATATCATGATGATAATTTTTGCCCAAGGCATTATTAGATAATTTGTTAGCCAATAAGGTTCTCCTAGAGTAGACTAAGCTGCATATTGTGCTTCTGGTTTCTTTTGGCATATGTACATGAAGTATATAATTTGAAAAAAAAAAAAGTCAGAGTGAGCATCCTAAAATTATATCTGATGTTGTCAGTTTTCATTCTTTGCTCAACTCTGACTTTATTTTAGCTTGTGGCCACTAAAAGGCTCTCAAGCTCCTCCCTTACCCATAATACACCATTCCCTAACATACCTCTCATTTCGTTTGCTGCTTTCACGTTTGGATGTGGTCGCTTTGAGCTCTCGAGCATTTGAGTAGAGTGGCAAGATAAGTTAATTCCTTTCTTTATTTCACGTAAAAATGTTACATTTCTTACTGATGTTCTTCGTGTTTCACTGTTGCAGTCATTACATTTGGATAATCCTGCTGGCAGGTTGCCCTCAGTTGGCCTGAATTCCAAAGTCCTGGGTCCTGCGTCGGCTGCTGTTGCCCCTTCCCTGACGTCAGGTCGTCAGGGGTATAAAAGATGCGGCCGACGCCATTTTCTTTGGTCTTTCTTGCCGCGCGGTGCCCGAAGCAGAAGCAGTTCGCAAGTGCCGGTCGGCCGACACCTGAGATTTTCGTGTTCGAATTTCAGATCCGAAGTCCTCAATAAAGTTAAGTACCCCCTTGGGGAAACTTTTTTCTTGCTCCAGACCGATATCAGAAAAAGTAAATAATTGTATTTCTTGTGGAAAGCAAATAACTCATAAGGATTTTCATTCTTACTGTATTCCTTGCCTAGGCCCTGATCACAACGTTTCTGGTTGTCGGTTTTGTGCTAGATTTAACCAACGCACTATTAAGCATTGGTATGATTTTGCTTTAAACTATTTTGGACGCCGGTTTAATTATCCAGAAATGTTGTCGGATAGCCATCTGACTACCGGAGTTCACAAAAAACACAAATATAAGGAGAGAGATAGACAACCGAGGCCTAAAACCGACGACAAAGTTTCCCCTATGCCAGTCGCCGGTTCTCAGTGAGGCGCTTTCACAGCCCTTGACGCCCTCTACTTTAGAGTTGCAGGCCGCTACCGACTCCCACGTGGAGTCGGCCATACCGCTGGAAACTCAAGGTATTGGAGCCTCGGATACTATTCCTTCAGATGGGTCCGGAGCCGCTGAGCAGGCACTGGCTTCTGAGGGTGTATTCGGACCTAAACATCTTTACATTAAACCGACTTCAGCTTCAAAGGCAAAGACTAAAGCACCTTCTAAAACAAAGAAACAAACTCGAGAGCCACGTGGTCAGGCCTCTATGCCCAAAAAACAGATGCTCAAAATGGCCGAAGACTTGATTACCTTGATCAGGGGTTCCCATCCCCCTCCTGATAAGAGGCCTAGGCAAGAGACTGACTATGAATCTTCAGATCAGGTTTCCATTTCTTCTGATTCCTCTTCTGATCAGGAATATTCTCTTCCCCCCTATGAGGATTCTGATGCTGAAGAATCTATACCTTCAGCTTCTCCTCCAGAGGACTATTCTTTTGGGGAAACCTTGCATACCATGAGGGAGCATTTCCACTGGGAGAGCCAACATTTTTCAGAATCTAAAAAGAGGCTCAGGGATTTCCTTCTACTACCCCAACACAGGCCACTAGCCATTCCACCTGTGTTAGACATTGTAGATGATGTGTTTTCAGAGTCTAGTCTTACCCCTGACTCCTTACCTCCAGCTCCAATTGAGCCTGACAGATATTACAGGGTTCCTGACTGTCATAAATTCCTTTTTAAAAACCCTGCTGCAGACCCAGAAACTATTTCACAGGGCCCCAAAGGAGTTAAGGCTTCCGCTGCAAAAAACCCTACCCCCTCTGACAGAGATTCTAGGGGACTGGATAGATGGGGAAAAAAGGTTTACACATCTGCTACCTTGGCTATAAGGGCCTTAAACTGTCAATTTCATATGCTCAAATATCAGCAACATGTCATGGCATTGCTTAAACAGAAAATGTTAAACTCTGAATGTGCAGAAAACAAGGAAATGCAGGATTTATTGCATGCAGCTGAACAAGTTGGAAAGCATACTTTGCAATGTGGTTTTGATTCTTTGGAGACCTCCTGCAGGGCCGCAGTTAAGGGTTCTGTAATTAGGAGGCATGCTTGGTTAAAGAAACAAAATCTGCCTGATCATGTCAAAGTTAAATTATTAGATGCACCTTTACAACATGATACTTTGAATTCCAGTGTAGCCAAAAGTAAAAAACACAACGGCTTTAATAATCCATGTATAGAACAGTAAAACCATAAAAATCCATCTGTAACTGCTAAATTGAAAGTCTCTTTATAAATGATCTGTAACAATTAATTAACTGACTCTGAGGATGCCTTTTAATGGGTGAAAGCGCTTAGTCAGTTACAGATGGATTTTTATGGTTTTACTGTTCTATACATGGATTATTAAAGCCGTTGTGTTTTTTACTTTTGGCTACACTGGAATTCATTCTTACTAGTTTATTCTTGTTTATGACAACATGATACTTTGTTTGGTGTTACGGCAGAAGAAGTGTTAAAGAAAATGGAGGACAAAGCTAAATCTATGCAAACTGTCAAAGATTTTTTACAAGTACAGCCACCTAGGTTTAGTAGAAACTGGCCAACAAAGAATTGGTCCTTTCCTGTGTCAGACAGACCTCAAAGGGGCAGACCCAGACGCCCTAGAGGCAGATCCCAGGCGCAAGGTTCATACAGGTCAAAGCAGTGGGGTGCTTCTACCTCCAAAGTTGGAGAAGACAAATCACAACCATACAGGAAACAGTCCCAATGACTTCCCCCTGCCTGCACCAAGCACTTGTCTCCTGGCAGCACCCTTAGGGGGAAAGTTAGCACTTTTTTTCTCAAAATTGGCACATCATATCCCAGGACAAGTGGGTTCTAAATATTGTGTCACAAGGCTACAAGTTCCATTTTCATACCCTGCCTAAGGCAAACGGCTGGCCAGATCTCCAAAAACTCAATGGGCAGAGGCACAAAAACAAATCTCATCCCTCATGGACATGGGGGCCATTCAACAAGTACCAGTGCAAGAGCAGAGACAAGGATTTTACTCAAGACTGTTCTTGGTACCCAGAAAGGACAAGGCCTGGAGGCCAATACTGGACCTATCTGTTCTGAACACATTCCTGGGCATACCAATATTCAAGATGTTGACTTTGCAGCAGCTTCTTCCCATGCTGGGCAAGAACACTTGGCTTGTGACTTTAGACCTAAAAGAGGCATACCTGCATGTCCCAATCAGACAGATATGTAGAAGATGCCTCAGATTCAAGGCTGGCTCAATGCATTACCAATTCTCTGCACTGCCCTTTGGCTTATCTACTGCACCCAGGGTCTTTACAAAGTGCCTGGCACCAGTAATTGCATTCTGCAGACAAAGAGGAATACAAATATATCCTTACTTGGATGACTGTCTAATTCAAGCAGAGAACAAGGACATTCTTCTACAACATCTGGCATTTGTGAAAAGACTTCTAACATGCCTAGGGTACACAGTCAACGAAAAGAAATCAAAACTAGTACCCTCTCAAGAGATAATATTCCTGGGTGCAAGCTTAAATACAACTGCCCAGATGGCTTATCTCATGCCAGACAAACAAAGGCAACTGACTACCTATTTCAAAATGTTGGCAACAAAGGCCCAGTTATCTGCAAGAAAAATTCTGCAGGCTTTGGGCTTCATGGCATCCTGCATCCTACTAATTCCATATGCAAGACTGCATATGAGGAAACTTCAATGGTACCTAAAAAGTGTTTGGACTCAACATTGCCACAGCCTGGAAACTATGATTACTCTTTCCCTGCCTGCAACAAGAGTTTCGATGGTGGGCAAAGGCTTGTCACCAAAACAAGGGACAGCCATTCACATTACCCCCAGCCAGGCAGACACTAACAACAGATGCATCAGATTATGCCTGGGGGGCCCACATGGCAGGAAGATGCATTCAGGGCACGTGGACCTCAAACCAAATGCATCTACATATCAATCAAAAAGAGATGCTAGCTGTTCAAAATGCCCTGACAGCCTTCAAGGACCTGCTTCATCCGGGACAACTACTGATAAAGACAGACAACACCACGGTCATGTGGTATGTAAACAAGCAGCGGACACACATTCTTACTTCCTTTTGCAGACTAGCCATGACTTTGTGGGACACAGCATTGACTTACCAAGTACATCTGCAGGCACAATTCCTGCCAGGAAGGAAAAATACTCTGGCAGACTAACTAAGCAGAAACTTCATGGATCCCCATGAGTGGCAGCAGGATCCACAAGTCTTCAGCATGATAACAAGGAAATGGGGATGCCCGGACATAGATCTATTTGCCTCCCCTCACAACTACCAACTAAAAAGATTCTGCACAAGGATTTATCACAGACAAGTATGGAAAGTGAACGCCCTATCTTTCAGCTGGAAAAACCTGTCAGTATATGCCTTTCCCTCACTGCCTCTCCTCCCCAAGGTACTCCTAAAGGTCAGACAGGAGAAGCCAAAGATGATACTGATTGCCCCAGACAGGCCCCGCCAGTACTGGTATCCAATACTAAGGAACTTGTCGCAATGCCCAGCTTGGGCCTTACCTAAAATACCTCATTTACTGTCCCAGCAAAACATTCAGATCCTGCACAGCCAACTCAGGACTTTAAACCTGGCAGCATGGTGGATAATGTAGTCATACACAACACACCTCTCAGTAAAGCTGTGATGGATGTCATTTTGGAAGCCAAAAGGCCTAGTACTATAAAATCTTATGCTGGAAAATGGAAGAGATTCTATGCTTGGAACCAGGCACAAGGAACTGATACAGCTGTGCCAAATATTCCTCAGAGTTTGCAATATTAGACAAAGGCCTATCTTTTTCATCTATTAAAATTCATGCCTCTGCCATTTTGGCTCATTACAATACAGAGCCACCAATCATTTCTCATCCCTTATTAAAGCAGTACCTCAGAGGAGCCAAAACGTTAAGGCCTCCAAGGAGGTCACCAATGCCTGCATGGGACCTCAACTATGTCTTGGAAAAACTCACCCTGCCTCCTTTTGAGCCAGCCGCTACTGCTAACATAAAGTTTTTATCTTGGAAAACAGCTCTGCTCCTAGCAATAACTTCTGCAAGACGAGTTTCAGAGCTACAGGCACTCTTGGCTGTGGCACCTTTTATCATTTTTTATCCAGACATGTTCTCTCTGAGGACAAACCCAACATTTATGCCTAAGGTGGTGTCCAGTGTGGCTCTTAACCAAATTATTCATCTGCCAACCTTTTATCCAAATCCACAGAACAAGGGGGAGAGAATTCTGCATTCTTTGGACGTACACAGACAGCTTAGATTCTACTTGGACAGAACCAAAGTTTTCGGAAATACAGAGCAATTACTAGTGGCATATGCTGCAGGATCACAAGGAAAGGCTATCTCAAAGCAGACCATTTCAAAGTGGATAGGCCACTGCATTTGTTTCTGCTACTTACACCATGGCAAGCCTGTGCCCAAGGGCATTAGGCCACATTCAACCAGAGCTGCAGCCACTTCAGCAGCCTTTTTCAGGGGAGTACCAACCAAGGACATTTTAGAGGCTGCTACTTGGAGTTCTGTGCACACCTTTACAAAGCACTATCATCTGCCACTCTACTCTAAATCCAGGGCAGGCTTTGCCACTGCAGTTCTGCAGGGCCTAGCCCCTAACGCTGTTTAGCTCCAGCCTCCCAACCATAGCTTTGGGACTCTACCCAAATGTAATGACTGCAACAGTGAAACACGAAGAACATAGTACAGTTGTGTACACTTACTGTAAATGTAGATGTTCGAGTGTATTCACTGTTGCAGTCCAGGTTACCCACCCACCATCCCCCTTTTTTCTGATGGAATCTATGTGGTGTATTTGCTTGTAGAGGAAGGTAAAGTTTATATTGGTGCATGTTTTTATATATATATATATATATATATCTATAAATATATATATATATATATATATATATAAATTTTGGCTACCCTTTTAGGGGGCACCTAACATCTGGGGCAAGAAAAACTAAAGAAAATGGCGTCGGCCGCATCTCTTATACCCCTGACGACCTGACGTCAGGGAAGGGGTGACAGCAGCCGACGCTGGACCCAGGACTTTGGAATTCAGGCTGACTGAGGGCAACCTGCCAGCAGGATTACCCAAATGTAATGACTGTAACAGTGAATACACTCGAACATCTACATTTATGGTAAGTGTACGCAGCTCTACTTTTCCTATCACTGATACCTCCCTTTTGCATGCTTTTAGTGCAATCTTCTTACAATAGTTGGTAAGCTTTTTCCCCTTTTCTCACTTTCCACTCTTTTAGTGTAATTACAATTACTATTGCTGGTATTTTTGTCTTTTTGCTTTTTTTGTCTGTTAGTAAAATAAAAAAATATATTTTCTACTATTTTCTTCTGTTAATAAAAATGTCTGAAAATGGTTCATCTGGCTTTAGAAAGTGCCAGAAATGTTGGCAAGGGAGCCCGCAGGATTTTTTGCACAGGGGTGCAAATCCAGACCCCTATCCACGCAGCCCCACCCCCTCTGCCCACACAGCCCCACCCCCCTCCACGCACGCAGCCCCACCCCCCACCCACGCAGCCATTCCAGTGTCCCATTACTTGGCTATTTCTCCCATTTGTCATATACACTGTTCAAATCTCTCAGTGTGCATACTGTTTTATGCTTTACTTCTACAATGATTACAGATATTTGGATTTCATTTACAACTTTTATTTCAAATTTTATAGCACAAACACTGATAGACATTTACTAAACTTAAACAAAGCAATAGTCTTACAATGAAAACAGACTTAGCATTAAAACTTTACCTTTGAAACCCACATTCACTGAAACAGCATTGAGACCCACATTCAAAGAAAATGCATCTGACCAGTGGCAGGGTAAGTTTACCTTTGGGCTGTTTTCAAATCATAGGCTCCTTGCACACATTTTTAGAACCATGCAAAAGTTATTTGATTCACCTTCCTGACTGTATTAATTATACTATATAGTAATTTAATTATATCCCTTGTATAATACAGCACACTTGTTAGACATAAGTTAGAGCTCATTTTAAATTTATTGTTTAAACATTTTTCCAGTAGGCAATGAAACAAAAATGCATTAACCAATAATGACAAAACTGCCCTATTCAGAACATTTCCATGATAACAGTCTACTTCCACACACAATTGCATTTTAAATTTATTGTTTGAACATTTTTCCAGTAGGCAATGAAGCAAAATACATGCACCAATAATGACAAAACTGCCCTGTTCAGAACATTTCCATGATAACAGTCTACTTCTACACACAGTATATAAATACAGAATCACAGTAGAGTGTAAGCCATAGGCGTGTTGCACAGCTTTTTGACCTTATTTTCAATTGGGGGGGGACCAGGGACACATTTTAAACATTGTTTGTATAATTTTGGAAAGTTGCATAAAATGTATTACGACCATGTATTTCACTACCAAGTCTTGAACCCAGAACTTTGTGCACTACAGTCAAAGCAACATACCACTAAGCTAAACCAGCAGTTTCTTGAAAGACAAGAAGACAAACTTAAATGGCTATCATATCATTTAGTGAATTCAGTTCTCACTTCTCACCATAGCTCTCAACCTCTTAGCACAAAAATACAGAACAAAGCCAATAATGGGGGAATACAGCCCCAAAATAGGGACACATTTCAAATACTGATTTTATAATCTTAGAAAATTGCTAGAATAAAAGGTTTTGTTTTACCACTCCTGAAAACCAGAGGAACAGAACATAAATGTGAGGCATAAATTCACAAGTGATGGTGGCTAGGGACTTTAGGCTCTTTTTACCTGTACCCAAGGTACAGAGTTTGAGCCTGAGTACTTCTAGCCACCAGATGTTACACAAACACACACACAGTTTAATTCTGCCAGCTTACTCACTCTAAAAAGCATCCAGACTCCATCTGCAGTCCTCACAGCTAACCCATCAGATAAGCAGAAACTGTCCATTTCTCCTCGCAGCTAACCCATCAGATATGCAGAAACTGTCCATTTCAATTCCCACTGTCAAACCTGAACATACGTGCACCGCATGATGATGTCAGCATGCAAATCCGGCACCCATGGCACAGACGCAAAAGCATCACTGGACTTGGAGGCATTCTTAAAGAAGAACCATAGGTGCCGGAAGCTGTCGAACACTTGGGGGGGGGGGGGGGGCGGAGGGGCACTTAGTGATCTAAAAAGGGCAATTTTTTATAACTATTTACTACAACATATGTTCACCTGGAGGACATTTTAAGCTTAGCCAATTCCCTTTTGGTGCTTGAAATAACATTTTCTGATTGGTCTTACCTATCCCATGGCTGATAATTATATATTAGCCCTAGTGAGAATAACTGTTCATACCATAGATAATTTGAGGGGGACCCATGTAAGGGATGCAGCATTTAGGAATTGCCTCTATCCATTAGTGGCATGAGAAGCAATCCTGGAGTACATTTTCTATTACCCATCCTTGGATCCAAGTTGCATTTGAATATGGACAGATGAGCTTTGTTTTATTTTTATGGATAGTCTATTCTGGAACAGTGGTAGCCTCTGTGATATATATCCAGCTCTCCACAACATTCAGTTTAGATACCTGGACTTAGTATTTCTGATGTAATTTGTCTTGCTGATGTTCAGTGGGTCTATCTGTGTTCGGTCGGAGGATGTGTCGTATGCCAGACATGTCACCTCTAAGCACTCTGTAGGATACTGAGTATAGTAATAAATCTTTGAGGTGGTCCATGCAAGACCTGTTGTTTAGGACTTGTATCCTTTTAGTAAGGTATCTCAGAAGGTATTCCAATTGTTTCATGGGGATGGACAGATACATGCCGAAGTGGGAATTATACAAAATGATTGACCTAATGAGGGCTTTGTAAAGATGGACATCATCATCTCTAGATCTAGTCACAATTTGTTTATAAGCTGTGCAATATAGAAAGGCTTTCTTATAACTCTGGGCACATGTTGGTCAAAAGTTAGGTCACTGTACACACAAGTTCCCAAATGCCAAACAATTGGGTCAGTTCTCAGAGGGGATTGTCATGATTTTGACACCAGTTATTATTTGGGACAAAACTTCCAGTATGATGGTTAAGTCATTTGGGGATTCAATAACTGCTCCTAGCTTGCAGTCATCTCAAACTTAGCCGGTCAAAGCCCTTTGGTATTTCCTTCTACTTTTGAAATGTATATGCCAAACAGAAAAAGTCTCAGCATTGAACCCTGGGGGACTCCATTGGTGACTCGTCACTTCCCCTATTTTGATCTGCTGCATCTTGTGAGCAAGTTGGCAATCCAGCTAGTGATGCAAGTGTTTTCTACTACATTATTCATCTTTTGTACTACACCTGCGTAGGGGATTGTGTCAAAAGGCTTCGCCAGGTCAAGGTAATGTGGTGTGTTTTCTCCTACATTATTCATCTTTTGTACTACACCTGCTTAGGGGATTGTGTCAAAAGGCTTGGCCAGGTCAAGGTAATGTGGTGTGAACTGTTTTACCATCATCCATTGCTTTGGTAACAAAATTTGGCCATGATTTTGAGCCTCACACACTTTCCTCTGGGCTGTTTTCAGACACATTTTTAGGGCCATGCATACACGTATGCATTCTTTTATTCACCTTCTTGATTTTACTAAATTATATTCATTGTATAATACAGCACCAGTTGTTAGAATGGGTTTTAAATTTCTAGTTTTGAACAGTCTTCTAGTAAGCAATGAAACAAAATGTATGAACCAATAATGACAAAACTACCCATTTCAGAAAATTTGAACCATAAAAGGCCATTTAAACTTCTGTCATTACAATCCACCAATATCAGTAAATACACAAAATCTCTGCAGAAATAAGTCATCTAAATAATTCCACATTAAAGGTATTTCTAACCAATGAACAGGCTGCTGATAGGAAACAAATTTATATTTCATTGTTTCATCTATAAATAAAGTGGTTGTTGCCCTTGAAGAATAAATTGCCTATGTTACATTAAAAAATGATAAGCTAGTAATATTGCAATAGGGACTGGATCGCAAACTGATAACCGGTTCATAGTTACTAAGTAACTCCTCCAAAGGAGGGCACTCACAGGACTGCAGCATCCACTCCCTTTAAAGTACAACAGAGTACAGTATCAGCAATCCATCTGCATACTCTGAGAGTAGAACCCATAGCCTTCTGCATCAAAAGTACGGTTACTACCTGTTATGCTACTAACAATGCAAACAGGTTAAGCAACACTAAATGTCTCTACCCCTGAAGCTCTCCACTCCTTGAAAAAAATTTTATTTAACATTTATTTACCAGGAAAGTCTGACGTGAAACAAAGCCAATTTTCAGCAGAAGCCCAGGGAGAAATGCTCCGGATGCATGTCTTTGTAACATGGGAGGAAACCAGAGCACCCAGAGGAAACCCACATGAACACAGGGAGGACATACAGACTCTGTACAGAAGGCACCCCAGCCAAGAATTAAACCAGAGAACCTCTTGCTGTGAGGCAACACTACTGCTGCAGCATCCACTTGGCACAACTAAATCACTCAATTTCACAGCAGAAGAAATCTGGAAAAGGCCAAAATTTATTGGGGGGGGGGTGGGCAAAGGCCCCAAACCAGGGACACATTTTATATATTGCTTGTATAATCTTAGAAAGTTGCTGAAATAGTGTTTTTTGTTACCATGTGTTTCCAAAAAAGGAAGACTGAAACTTAAAGGGCTATAATTATTTAGTGAATTCACTGATTTGCCACAAAACCACAAATTTTAAAAGGAACAGAGCAAAGTATACACACACACACACACACGCACATGCACGCACACGCACGTACCTCATGCTGAGTTCTGGGTGTGATGTTTAAATTAATGGCATATCTTGAATAGTGATATGTCCAGAATGACATGTAAAAAGGCATTAATGTACAGCTAATAAACAATTGCTTCTAATAAAGTGTTTATAAAAAATGGAAACTAAAGAATTACACAAATGATGACCAATAGCACTAGTGATTAGTGTCCACAAACTTTTAGTGAGAATATTACAGGAAAAAAGGGCAGAAGTATTAAAAGAAAAGACAGAAAAAGAATAGACTACCAGTAAGAATAAAAATACATTTGCTGGTTGACTGGCTACTCTAAAAACTGCCCCCATATTTTGCATGTATCCTTCTCCTAGTAGTCTGGATGTAGCTGCAAAATACACACTTGACATGGACCAATCTTCTTATCCAGTAAATAAATTAAAAATCAGTTAAATAATTGTATAGGAGAACAGTCATGGGAGGCACAGCAGTGCATCAGTAGACCCTAACAAATAGATATGTATACACTATGCATCTTTATTATAACCGTGAAAAACTGACTGTATATAAACACTTTGTAATAACATCAACAGTCCTGTATACATTACTCAAATCAGCCATCTGTTTTATTATCTTTGTACTGCTCTGTTTTGAGCCTGAGTCATGACTGATGAGGTCAGTGGAATAGCCCACCTACCTAGTCAACAATGAAATATAAAAGATAAATGCTAGAAATTCATCTGATGACATTACACACTAGAAGAATGCAGACCTGCATTAAACATTCCTCAAACATTTATTTCAGTGTATGATAATGCAATAATCTGAATCTAAATCTATGAAAAATGCAGATCCCTTACAGATATATCCTACTCACTACTTATATGTTCTAATAACCCACGTTGGGAACAACGAACCCTCACACCATATCTGCGGGCACATAGGGCAACATCTGACAGGCTTCCCCGACAAATCTGGAATTTGTAAAGTGGAAACTGGATGTGATCACTCAGCATAGGCAATGGAATGGCATAATACGTACCTCGCGCTGAGTTCTGCTCAGGTTTGGGAGCAGCTTCAGTACAAAAATAAAAAACGGCAGCTTCAGTAGATAAAGCAAAAATGGCAGCTTCAGTAGATAAAGTTAAAACAGCAGCTTCAATAAATGAGCAAGCCACTTACATAGCACCAGCTTAGTAAAGTAAACGGAGCACCAGTCCAGCAAAGCAGCTTCAGTAAACGGAGCCATAAGCTTACCTGTGAGTGTTGAGTCTTGCGCACTTTTGTGTTTAAATTCAATGCATGCATGCATCCTCTGTGTTGTTTTGCAGCTGTAAAAGTGGTGGGGTGCTCCCTCCCCCTTGCCCTATAGTTCCGTTGCCTATGAGAAGAACGCCCTAAACAAAACACTTTTTTTTTTTTAATTAGAAGATTAAAAAAGATTGATTAATCTACTAGCCAGCCAATTCCAGGGGGGTGCAAGTGCACCCCCTTGCACCTGCCTGTGGGTGCCCTTGAATTTTGGTATAAGTTGCCTGTCTCCAATGTGCTCGCTTTTTGCATTTACGGTTTGGACCCAGACCATTTACAGGTGGATTACTGCATCTGCAAGGCCTTCAACCCGCAAGCAATTACAGACATAAAAAATAAATTACTTCTGAAAAGACTGCTAACTTCTTCCTTTTCAGAAACTATTTCTGGGGCTCAACCCCCAAACCTAAATTTAAGGAGCCTTCAGCTAAGCTTTCAGGGCCTTTCAGATCCTTGACTCCCTTGTCGTATCTTACCATGGAACCACCACAGAAAAAACACAAACTCAGATCAGAAGACTGCTCCAGCACAGCTGGTGTTGGAGTTGAAAATGGCTTCCTCAGATCTAGCTGTTCTGACCTGAAACCTTTGCCTAGGACCATGTATTCCGCCTCCATTGACCTAGTACCCTTTAGAGTAGTTTCCCTGTATCTTGAGTCCCGTCAGTACTCTAAGTCCCCATCGGTACCTTCTTCCAGATGTCTGACGAAAGCTGATGTAGACAGAATGATGAGGAAATTTCTGTAGGTGCAGATACAGATGGAAGTTCTCCCAGTTCCTATCCCTTCAGGTCAGGAAGTCCTTGTTTATACTACTTCACTAATCTTGGCTCCTTCTCTGATCCAACCTATTGTTTCAAAGTCCTTGGATCTGAGTCTGCTGGAACCATCTGGATTGGATCCAAAGATTTTAGTATACTCAGCTCTGAATCTGTCTCTGAGTGGACCGGCTGTAGCGGTTTTGGAGCTGGACGACTCTCGGATGCAAAGCATTCTTGTCGGATCTGAGGCATTAGAGTCAACTCCGAAGTTGTCAGAGCAGTCTCTTCCCCCCGAAGCCTTGGCATTGGACAGCTCTACTCTGGCCTCCAGCTCAGGTGGATTGCCTTCAGGGCAAGGGGAACCAACTGGGGGGGGGGGAGCGTGGCTTTCCTCCATCAGCTTCCTTCTTTCTGGAGTGTTCTGCTTTTGTGGTGGTGGAGAGAGTGTTTTCTGTTTCTGCAGTATGGATGGTCCCTACCCCCTTGGATCTCCTCTCTGGATCCAGTGTGTCTCTGTGCCTTGAGCCTCAGTGTTCTACACCACAGGGACAACCAGCCCAAAGTGTCCTGGTTACCCATCAGGGTATACTTGATCTCTTCTGATACTTCTCTGGAGCATCCCACTGAAGAAGTACCTAGGAAGAGGAAGTGCAAGAGGAGGCACTTGGAACCCTCTCAGGAGTCTATCACCAAAGATACTGATTTTGATGAAGGGGAAGGGTCTACAAGATCACCACCCGAAGAGGTCTCATTCAGAGACATCCTTGAGTTTCTGAAGCAGAGGGGTGTTTAGTCTACTGATAACCCTTCCCCAGAGGAATCAGTATTCCTGGAGGCCTTTGAGTCTGGCCTGTCTACCTCCTGGGCAATTCCACCTGCCAACAAGCTCATTGACTTGATTTTGAGGCGGGTGTGGAAGGAGCCAGACACAGTTGAGCCAGTCCCCAAAAGACAGGATCATATTCTGGCACCACTTGTAGGAAGGGAGTTTTGGAGCAAGAGAGTGCCTGTAAATGTTGTGGTCATGGAGGCGGCCTCCAAGAAGTAACTTGGGGATCAGAGTTCCTCTGTCCATCCCCCTAACACAGAGTCTAGGGCTTTGGACATATTTGGGAAGTGTGTTTATTTCTTCAGTGACCTTTGCCCTCAGATCGCTGAACTACTTGGCACACTTTACAGAAGGACTTTGATAAAGGAACTGTCAAAATCCCTTTCTGGGACCACTACTGCTGAGAATCATGCTTGTGTGACCTCACAGTTGGTGACCTTGCAATCCATTTCTTATTCATCCATGAGATTTATCTCTCATGCAGCTGAAGGTACCTCAAGGACAGCAGGTTCAGGCCTTTCCATTAGGTGGTATGCTTGGATGTACTTGTGTGACTTTGTGAGGCCCTTCATGTCCTCTTTCGTTAATGGTCCTTTTGACAGAACCTCCTTATTTGGACATGCTCTCTAGGTGCAAGCAGGAAGGAAAGACCCTCTCTGTAGTGGGAGTATGTTTTTCAACCCCTCAAAGGACCTTCTTCAGGAATCAATGAGGAGGACAAAAAATGTGGCTCAAGAAGGCCCAGGGATCTTTTCAAAATCCATGTGGAGATAGTTCCCCCAAAGACAGAGGGGGGAACTCAAATGGAAGATGTCACCCATGTGTCAGAGGAGGCCTGCAGAACCAAAGTTCTAGTGATTCCTTCTCTGACAGACCCTACCAGCGCTCCTGATAGGAGGTCCAATTGTCCCCCTCTGGAGGCAATTGGGGGTCATTTATCATTGAACCAGAGAGCCTGGCTAGACATCACACAAGATATGTGGGTGCAGAGGATTATTTCCAGAGGTTGTATGATTCTCTTTTCCCTTCCATCTCCATCTGTATGCAAATTTCCCTGTGTTCTACCCAGTCAGAGGAAAGCAGCAGCACTAGAAATACAAAAGCTGCTATAAAAAGAGTCATCCAAGAGGTTCCACTAGACTAAATAGAATCCAGAACTTACTCAAGATTCGTTTTAGTGCCAAAGAAAACAGGGGACTGGAGACCAGTTTTTGGATCTCAACAGCTTGAACAAATCAGTTTGACACACAAAGTTTCAGATGGTCACAATTCAGTCTATTGTGCCCTTTTTGTGCAAAGGTGATTGGATGTGCTCAGCAGACCTTCAGGATACGTACTGTCACATAAAAATGAACAGACAAATCCAGAAGGTATTTATGCTTCTGGCTGGGAACCAGTCATTACCAGTTCAAAGCACTGCCCCTTGGCCTCACCACAGCCCTCAGGGTTTCCAAGTGTTTCCGTACTTGGACAACTGAATCATTATTGCTCCAGCCAGGCATCTTAGTAATAAAAGCTTGAGATCAGGTACTCCAGACTTGCTTCCATCTGGGGATAACCATAAATTACAAGTAATTTCAGTTAGAACTATCTCAGATATTGGAATTTATAAGATCAGATTTCAGCATGGTATCAATGACAGCTTCTCTTCCTCTATCATGAGTACAGACTATCAGATTCCAGGTCAGAAGAATAATTCACAGTACCACAATCTCAGCCCAATTAATTGTACAAGCCTTGGGATCAGTGTCAATGGCTATTGTCCTAGTTCCTCTAGCAAAATTTCAAATGAGAATTCTTCAATGGATGTTAGCAACACAATGGTCTATTCTTTACCAACACATGACAGCCCACATAAGAATCACTTAGGTATGTTAACAAATACCTTTGGTGGTGGATTAGATCAGACCAGTTTCTGCAAGGCCATCCTTTCATTGTCCCTCAACCTAAGGCCATAGTGACAACAGACGCATCCCGTATTGGGTGGGGGGACTTCCTGGGGAAAACAGCCCAAGGCACTTGGTCCCCCAAAGAGGCCAGCATGCATGTCTGTGTCCTGGAAATGAGATCAGTGCTGTTAGCATTGCAGGTATTCCAAGACTTTCTCGCTTTCAGGACAGTTGTGATTCAGACAGACGGTATGTCAGTAGTTTAGTACATCAACAAACAAGGAAGAACCAGGTCTTACCCCTTGTGTAGAGAAGCCCTCAGAGTATGGCAATGGGTGATCTCATCCACCTGGTTTCTGATAGCAATGCACATTCCAGAAAGTCCAACGTGATAGCTGACAAATTGAGTAAGTCCATTCTACTACCTCACAAGTGGTTCTCTCAACATGAAGGTGGTAGAAATTATTTTCATCAATGGGGCCAGCCTTGCTGCGATCTCTTTGCATCTTCCCTAAACAACTAGTGCAGCAGCTTCTTTGCCATAATCCCCCCACTGTACTACATGATTGTCCCCTGGTCTCCACTATGCATGTCCTCTAACTCCCTTGTTCCCATCAGAAACACATTGACCTCTTTTCAGCCCCTGTACAAAGTGTCCTTGAATTGTTGGCAACATTTTCAATAAAGGCACCAGCTCCTCAACCATTAGAGTTCAATTAGCAGCCATCTCTAATTTTCACTTTGGATTTGAGAAGTCTGCCCTGGCTTCATATCAACTTTATAAGGCCTTCATGAGTGGTACCCTTCTTTGAGACCTCCTTATAAAGATCCAACTCCACCATAGGACTTAAATTTCATATTGCAGGCCTTGATTCATTCCCCATTTGAACCAGCAGCAAAACGTAATCTAAAGTTTCTGGCTTGAAAGAATATCTTTTTGGTAGCTGTCACCTCTGCTAGAAGGATTTCGGAACTTTAAGCATTGTCTTCTAAACCTTCCGACTTTATTTTTCACAAGGATAGAGTAACATTACAAACCAATCCTTCTTTCCTTCCTCAGGTAGTGTCAGAATCTAACATCACCCAGTCCATTAATCTGACAGTTTTCTTACCTAAATTTGCAAACAAAGTTGAATATTTGCTGCACTTAGTGGATGTTCACAGACAATTACATTTTTACTTACATAGAACAAAAGAAATTAGAAAGATGGATCAATTATTTGTCTTCTTTGCATATTATAAATTAGGTAAATTAGTTGTAAAGGTAATTTATCCAGATGGCTGATGGATTTTGTATGTCATTTGTCTACAACAAGTTGGGTCTGTCCTTCCAAAACCTTTAAGAGCCCATTCAGCTAGGTCCATGGCAATCTCTTCAGTGTTTCTATCTAGGATTTCCATGGATGACGTGTGTGGCTGCAACTTGTGCCAATCCTTACACCTTTATTACTCATTACAAACTGGATCTGGTCTCGAAGGGAAGAGCAACCTTTGACTCAACTGTACTCAGGAATATCCTTCCTTAGAATCCACCCAGAATTTTAGGTAGCTGGGACTCTGTCCCAGCTGTTGAGGAATGAATGAAAATTGACAACATCAGATAAACAAGTTATGTACTCACCATAATGTTCCATCTGTGTTGTCCACTGTCATTCTTCCTCATCTCCCCTCCCACCAACCCCGAACCTTTTCAACAATTGATTTCTGGAAGAACGAGAACTTATAAGGACACCATAGTTCCTTCCGTTGAGCTCCAGATAATGGCTTCTTCTACCAGGGATATTATGATAATATTTCTTCCATTATGTTAACCAGCAGAGAAGATCTGAGGTATGTTAGGAGTTGGTGCATTATGGGTAAGGGAGGAGCTTGAGATCTTTTTTTAGTGGCCATGAGCTAAAATGGCAGAGTGAGATCCAAGGGTCAGATCTGAACCCAACTGTTGAGGAAGAATGAAAATAGACAACACAGATTGAAAGTTAGGATGAGTACACAACTTCTTTTTGTCCAGCTTTGTTTAAAAAGACAGAGATTGACTTATTTTAATTTTTATCCAGGAAAAGTTTTATTCTGTCAGAAAATTCTAGTCACTGACAAATGTAACAGTTTTTGGGCTTTACGTTGAAGGATGTGTCTTTAAATATTCTCTATTTTCTCCCCTAGAGATATACAACTTTGAATTCAGAAAACATCTTGAATGTGGGCATCAGAAGTAATGTTTTTTTAAGAAAATATGGAAACATAAACTGTAGGTATGACTCCTTCACGTTTCTGTTGTATAAGGTTTTATATAGATATTACAATATTTCATATTTGAAGTATAGTATTCCATTAACTTTTATACTTATTTCCCTAGGGATGGTCATTGCAGATTTTTGAATTGTGTTACTTAGCATTGTTATGATTTGAAATCACAGCTTTATCTAATCAATTACATTACTTTGTACTCAGACATTTTTGTGTTGGCTTGCATAAGCATGATGCATTGGTTCAGTAAATTGAGCAGGATTTACACAAATTATTCAAAACATGAACATGATTTGACACAGAATTACAGAGAGCAGTCAGATATTTGAAGTTTCAGGCACAAATAAGGTTCACAGCATGGAAAGTACATTGCTTTCCATTAGTGCAGTCAAAATGTATCATCTTTACCTGTGTTAATGCATGTCAGGAAACCCAGTGTGCTGACCGGGGTGTCGATGCTTCACAATTACATTTCAGTTCATTGCTGCCATCTTATTTCTACTACTGCTTTTGATTGCATGACTCCATCGATCATCACAGAAAAAGTACTAAAACTAAAAAATATAAGTAACAATTAACAAAGAAAATTAGCAAAAAGTGTATAGTATTATCAGCAATCATCACTCATTTGGTAGAGGCTTAGTTTCAGTTCTTTGCATCCACCTTGTTCCTTCATCTCTAAACAACAGATTATTTCCACATACCTATATTTTTTTATTATCTTTCAGATTAAAAAAATAGATGAACATCCCTTGTATACTTACTGCAAAATGCCCTTCTGATTGCAACCTTTCTTATAAAAAAATATACTGTTTGTTCAGCATGTATAGGCAGCATTATTTGAGTGATGATGGATATTTTAGGGCACTTTCTTAATCACAAACCTTGAAAGCTGCCCATCAGTTCACATGGGTGATGACACAGCTCAGAAGTATTTTTGTATAAAGTAAGCACTTTGAATTTCCAGCATGGGCGTAACCCCCCAAAAAAAAAAAATAAAATATGTATACTAGCTCCACTGTTGTATAGGACTGGGAGCAAATAGAGTACAGTGCTCTTGAGTAGTCAATTGTTTTCACTCTAATACAAGTAAGTGATTTTTGAGATGCTCTAGATTTAGGAGACACAGGAAGAACTATCAGAACAGTCTGCGCATACACACACACACACACACACACACACACACACACACACACACACACACACACACTTTCTTCAGGTATGCTGCTGCTTTGACAATCTAAGTTTGTTGTACACCTAACAACCTGTGGGCAGTGGAGAGAATTGTTTATACTCCTGCTTTCACTTACACAGTGCACCACAATGGCACTTCAGTTATTCAGCTTGCTACATTAGTGTAGCAATACCTAGAACAGTTTATATTATAGTAGCTTAAATGTCCCTGTGAATTCTTTGCCTTTAGGTGTTCATTTGTTAGGCTGTGTTGGTTGTATCCAGTGCCCTTCACTGTAATACAGTTTCATTTTCATTCCTACTACTTTAGAGGCTTGATTTCTTGACAGATTTCTAACACGTCTATTTCCCTGTAAGATACAGACAGAACTGTAGGCACGTTCAGTTTTTCTGAGAAACAATGATTAGCTAGGACAATGTGCTTGCACAATATCCGAATGGGTGCTGCAATCGGCAGGAATTCTAGTATGGGTAGGAACCCCAGTAGGCTATGTAGTCTTCACTGTTGGGACACTGTATCATTTCCATTCTTTTGAAAGTGTATTTAATTTCACTCCCAACATTGGAAGATATCCTATACAGTGATTTTTGCAGATTATTTTTCTTTGTGTATGAGACAGACTAATTATTTTCCTCTTTTTCTGGTATATGACTGTCTACAGTCCAGTACATAATTTTTACTACAGCCTGTATTCTGTATTCTGGATTATCATTGAAAGATGTGAAGTAAGCTTTTATTCATGTTTGTTACTAGGTACAGTCATATAGCTCTTCACCAGGAACAAAGGCTTATTTATGTATTTATTTATCTAGCCAGCATCCCTCTTTTATGAAGAGGAATATAGTTAAGGGGCAGCCGGATTGTGAGTGAGGATGATAGTTTCCTTAAAGAAAGTCAATTTCTTAAATTTCTATTTTTAGAAAAATATTACCCAGAAAAATTGGTTAATGACATCCTCACTGATATTGTTCACAGGCAAAACAAATATCCTTCCATTCTTAAATCTGGTTTCAGCCCCAAACCCACAGGTTCCTTGAATGACCATTCCAGATTCCCGCTTCCCATTTCTCTTGATGAAGGGACTATTAGAGCGATATTGTCCAGGAACTGGGGAATTATTAACAGTAGCTCAGATTTGGAAAGAATTTCTAGCTTTTGCTATAGAAAGACCGTGTCCCTGAAGTCACTTTTTGAAAAGAATACCCCCTCGATTACCAGTCTCCCTTCCAAGGGTACAGGTATATTCTGCTGTGGCAAGTGTGTGCACTGACCTTTCATTGCTCAAGGGGATATTTTCTGTTTACAAAATCCCAAACTAGAGATTCGGTTTCAAGAAGCTTTTAATTGTAACTCCATGAATATAGTCTCTTTACAGTGTGTGACTGTTGCAAAGTGTTTATGTGGGCAAAACCAAAAGGAAATTAAGTGATCATATTAAAGAACACAGACAAGCACTGAGAAAGAGAGACATTAAGAATGCTTTAGCTAGACACATTTTTAATAATGCACGGTGCAATACTTTCCACTTTTGTGGTTCTTGAACATGTTTCTTTGCCTTTTGGTGACTGTAATCCCCTTCTGGAAGTTAAGGAATTGAGACAGCAAGTTAAATTACAAGCAGATACGCCCGTGAACTCAACAGGAATCTTAATGTTAGAAGCATCCTTAATTGGATTAGATAGGGGGGGGACACACCCCCTCCAGAATGTAAACATTTTTTCCCACTAGTTCTTATTTCATTCCACTATTATTCTGATGAAGTTCAACTGGTTAACACCATTTTAACAAACAAAAGCACTTAATATTTTGATATATTTCAGACTGTTTTGGATTTTATCTTGTGGATTGTTTGCATCGAAGTAGTATTTAATGAAGAAATAATTTTCTAATTTAAACTATTGGTCTCTGTCTCCTTATTGTGCCAGCTTACGAGGTATTTTATTTGTTATATTTCTTTATTTGTTATATTTCAAGTCCAACTGGGCACAGGTCCTATTTTCAGCAGAGGCCCTGGGAGAAATGCTGCATTTTACAAAATGAGTGAAAGGCAGTTAAATGAGATTTACATAATAAATGTACATACATAGAATAGTAATGATATGACAGTTAATCAAAACAAGAACATGTTAAAATATTAGTTAATGTCAAACTTATAAGTGTTTAGTTTATTTTTAGTAGACATCAGCTGTAAATAGATATTAAGTAGGAGACAGTGAAGTAATTATAGAATGAAGGTGGTTACAAATTATGAAGGAGTATTGGGGGGGTCCTGGTAAAAGGGAGGTAGAGATAGTAGTGGAGAGGGATAGAGGACATTATGATAGTCACAGATTCTGAAGAAGTAGCTGTATTATGGCTAGATGCATAAAAGAGTGGTGAGAGTTATTAAGGGTTTGGAGATTATCCAGGAGTGTCACACATACAGAGATATCTGGGTAAGGAGGAATAAGGATTGTTGTTATATTGTTAGTGGGATGGAATTCCAGAATTTAATGAGGTGGTGGGACAGTAGTGATTTTCCAGCAGAATTATTGGGTTTGGTTGGATGTAATATTTATTTGTCTGATGAATGTAATGGCCTGGGAGGGTTATATATATTTGTATGAGGTTGGAGATGGACATTTGCTAAGTTTATGCACAATGTTATGGATTTGTGGAAGTTGTAAGTTATGTAATGTGGGAATTCAGCCACTGTAATTCCCCTAGAGCAGTACAGTGATGGGTTCTATTTGGCAGGTCGATGGCAAATTGTGCTATTTTTTAGTAACATTGCTCAAGTATGTTTAGCAGGTTCACTTGGATGTTGCTAAGTATGAGTGCAGAATATGTTAGAGCAGGCAATAGGACAGTGTATGTGCATCAGCAACTTGGGCTACCCCTCATGCCTTTATTACTCATTACAAATTGGACTTAGCCTCCAGGGGTAGAGCCTCCTTTGGTTCCATGGTTCTTAGGAGTATATTCCTATGAATCACCCGAGAAAACGGTGCTAGGGACGCTATCCCATATGTAAGAATGAAGGCTAGATAGGACTACAGAACTTAAAGAAGTTATGTACTCACTATAGCGTTTCATGTTTGTAGTCGATCTCGCCCTTCATTCTTATGAACTCACCCACCTACCCCGTCCATGTATCCTTGGAGGATCTGAAGACAAGATAATGTCCATATTCCTTAGAGTTGGAGACCTTTCATCTATTGTTTTTCCTTATGGAAATACTTTTATATCACTATTATAGACAGCAGCAAACAAGATCTGGGGATTGTTAATAGTGCATTATGGGATATCTAGCTTGCCACGAGCCAACTTGGAGACTTCGAGCTTTGTAATCGGCCGAGTTGTAGCCGAGGATCAGCTCCGAACCCATATGTAAGAATGAAGGGCGAGATGGACTACAAACTTGGAACGTTATGTTGAGTACATAACTTCTTTTTTCCAGTTATCTCTTTCTTCCTCATCACACCTCCAACATTTGCCATCTACTTGAGGAAACAAATGTTGAAGTTTGCTTGGGGTATAAAAATACCTATGCAAATGCATCCAAACAAAACATCCTAAATCTCCTACACTTTGTTGCATATTTGGGAGCTATACATATGTACTCTGATTCCTGTAGTTATGCTATATTTTATATGCCCTACTAACGATCCCTTTTTTAAAAGCAGTTTCTGTTCTGGATTCAACTAAAAACTCGACCAGAGCAGGTCTTTCACTTAGGATTCCCCTTGCCTTTCTGTTTGCTTATACTCTGATATCAGTACCAGATAAGGAAGGCAGTCTCTAGCCTGCAGTCTGAATGTCTTCTTGGCTTCTTCCCATTCTGTTACCTTTCCCTCTGCAGTTATTTGCTCCCAATACTTTGGTTCCTTTGTCAGTTTTCTCCAGTAAATTCCAGCCCCTTTTGCTTAATCTTTTGCCCCTAATTATAGTCATCCCTATCAGCAGAACCTCCTTTCTTCATTCTCGCTTTGGCTTTATTCTTAGAATACTTTCTTCTAATTTATGGATATAAAATTCTGTATGGCTACTGTTATTCTCCTTAAGGATCTATATCCAAAAATCTCACTTTCTCCTTATTTCAGGAATTTCCCTGTTTCATCATCCCTTTCCACTTTGAATTATAGTTTTCTGCTTGTGTTGTGTACATGAGCCTTAATTGTATATCTCTAAAATATTCCTGCAGATCAGGTAATAGTAAACCACCTTGTTCTATTGGAAAGATCAGTTTATCCCACATCACCCTCTTCCCTTCCCAGATGAAGTCCTTCAACTCTCTATTAATTAATGTCCACAACTTCTCCTCTGGTTCATAAAATATTTTCTGACCTGTATATAAAACTAAATGGATTGAATACATTTTCATTGCTTGTATCTTGTTATTCATATCCATAAAAAATGCTTCAGTTTCTCAGTTTTTGTATTATCTTTTTAGTACATTCCTACATATCCTTAACTGCCATAACAGAATCCTTTTTAACCCACATTCCTAAACACTTCAATGTTAGGTAGTCCATTCTCTCCTTCATTTTTACATATGGGTTCGGAGCCGATCTTCTGCTCCGACTTGGCCGATTTTCAAGTTCGAAGACTTTTGGTTGGCTCGTGGCTAAGCAGGTATCCCATGGTGCACCAGTGCAATCCCCAGATATATATATATATATATATATATATATATATATATATATATATATATATATATATATATATGGCTTTATCTTAATTGTCTTGTGGTCTTGTGTGACCGTAGTAGTAGTATCCTGTGTACCAGTAGTTAGGCGCAGTTGCGCTTTTGTCTAAATTGTTAGTTTTGGTGGTTTCGCCTTTTTTCCTGTTATTTACTGGAAAGTATACATATAGGGTTTTCCTTAATTGCCTTGTGGTCTTGTGTGACCAGTAGTAGTAGTCTCCTGTGTATCAGTAGTTAGGCTATCTATTGTCTAGATAGATAGTTAGTTTTGGTGGTTTCGCCGTTCTTAATCAATAGGGGCTCCTATTGATTATTTTCCTGTCAATTGATTATTGTTGACTGGTGGTCTTTAGCGAGGACCCGCCAAAGTCTTAATCACTTTACAGTTGAAAATGTTTTCTCCTACCTTTTGAGTGTGTGTGTGTGTGTGTGTGTGTGTGTGTGTGTGTGTGTGTGTGTGTGTGTGTGTGTGTGTGTGTTGTGGTATACTTGGTCTGTTTGAGTTAGAAGACCCGGTTCTTCACAGGGCTAGGCCCGTTTAACTTAGAGGACCTAGTCCTCGTGTTTCTTCTCCACTGAATTTTTATTTGAAAATATCTCCTGTGTGACTGAATATATATCTGTTGTTTAGTGAAAGACCTAGATGTAATGCGATCCTATCTCACCTACATTCATAACTGATGGGCTCGGAGCCGAGAATCGGCTCCGACTCGGCCGATACACTAGCACAAAGTCTCTCATTGGCTGGGCCAACCCCTTATCCCAGGATGCACCACACCCAAACCCCCAGATCTCATTTGCCGCTCCTAGAGTAACGACATAGTCTCGACTTGGCTGTGGCTAAGTACCCTTCTATTTTGGCCTTTTTGGTCGTTTTTTTGCAGTTAGCTTAAATTTTATACCCAAACAGCTATTTTAATAGCTATCTTGTTATTTAGTACCCTTGTGATTGACTGTGTTTGTTTTTTGGATTGTTTCCGAGACCCACTGCTAGTCTGTCAGCACCGACTTCGGCTCCAACCCTTTCTGTTCCTTCCAGAGGTTTTGGTTCTCGGGTGTCCTCAGCCGGGCCCGAAGGGGATTCGTCGGGGCTTCTGGTTTTGGCCCCGAGTCTCCCACTTGGCGCCTCGGCTAGGGGAACCCCGACCCCGGTCATGGTCTCGGAGACGGGCCTTTCTTCAGATTCTGGTGGGCCCGCCTTCGAGGCTATGAGGAGCGCGCTGGCCAAGTCTCTAGTAACTTCACCTGAATCTGCAACTCCTTCCCTAGACACGGCGACTAGAGCTTCTGGTGCCCCCCTGTCTTCGGACAGCGTGGCTCCTAGGCCTGAGGATTCCTCCTTGTGTGGTCCCCTGTTTTCCGAGGGGCCTTCAGAGTCCGTGCCTGAAGAGCCCCCCAGGAAAAAGTTGTGCAAGAGGAAGCACATAGACTCCCCAGATGAGTCTGTCACCTCGGACACCGACCTTGATGATGCGGAAGGGTCCCCTAAGTCGTCCTCTGACGATGTCTCATTCTCCGATATCCTGGAGATCTTGGGACAGAGGGGCGACTGGCCATCCAAAACGCCTTCCGCGGAGGAGTCGGTCTTCCTCAAGGCCTTTAGAGCCCAACCCTCCACCTCCTGGGTGTCTCCACCCTTCGATGAGTTACTGGACCTTATTTGTCGAAGGGTGTGGGAACACCCTGATTCTGTGGAGCCAGTTCCTTCTCGCCCCAACAAGTTTTTATCCGCACCCCCTGGCAAGGAGTTTCTAACCAAGGGAGTTCCGGTTGATGCTATGGTGGTGGCGTCTGCCACCCAGCAGGATGTGGCAGAGGCATCTACTTCTATCCATCCTCCTAACAAGGAGTCCAGGAGCATGGATAGGTACGGGAAGCGTACCATGACTTCAGCGACCTTTACTCTGCGGTCACTGAATTATTTGTGTCACTTTACGAGGCTCCAAAGGGATCTCATAAAGGAGTTGGGAGATACCCTGTCGGGTAACATGCCTGAGGCGTTGACGCAGTCTGTCAACGCCCATCTGTCTACCCTTTCGATTGTTAACTCGTCCATGAGGCTCATATCGTATGCAGCCGAAAGGGCGGGTAGGGCAGCGAGTTCGGGCATAGCCCTTAGGAGGCAAGCCTGGATGCGCTTGTGTCACTTTGCGGAGGTGTTCAAGTCTTCCTTCACAGACGCTTCATTCGATGGGTCCATCTCTCTTTGGACCCAAGGTGAAAGACACACTCACTAGATGTGAGCAGGAGGGTAAGACTTTGTCTGCCATTGGGGCCCGTTTTTCACTTCCCTCTAGACCTTATCCCAAGGCTCAGAGGGGAGGAAAGATGTGGTTCAGAAAGTCCCAAAAGTCTTTCCCTGCCCATCAGAGTGACCCCCCCCTTCCAGAGGCAGGGGGGGGAATTATTCTGGAAGAAGTCGCCCTAGAGGTGGCGGAGGCCCCCGCAACTCAGGAGACCGTGAATCCTTTCGTGGTTCCTCCTTCCAGCGTCCCTGAGGGACTGCCCGACTGTGCGTCTCCGGAGCCAGTCGGGGGTCGATTCTCAGAGCATCCAAGGGCCTGGGGTTCCATCACTCAGGATCAGTGGGTGCTTCGTATCATCGCCTGAGGTTACACCATCCCCTTTATCCGTCCCCCTCCACCGTCAAGGAAAATCCCGGACGTGCCACCCAGTCAACGGGATCAAGCAGCTATAGAGGTCACAAAGCAGCTCGGAAAGGGAGTCATCCAGCCAGTCCCCGCAGACCAGACCGGATTAGGAACTTACTCAAGGTTATTTTTGGTGCCGAAAAGAACAGGGGACTTGAGACCCATTCTGGATCTCAGCCGCCTAAACCGCTTCGTAAAGAAGTCCAAGTTCTGGATGGTCACGTTGCAATCCATTTTCCCATTGCTGGAAAAAGGAGTATGGATGTGCTCCATCGATCTCAAGGACGCCTATTATCACATCAAGATAAACAGAGCATCCAGGATCCATTTACGCTTCCGCCTAGGAGCCAGTCACTTCCAGTTCCGGGCCCTGCCCTTTGGTCTCACCACAGCCCCCAGGGTGTTTACTAATTGTCTGGCAGTGGTGACGGCTCACCTGAGATGTCTGGGATTCCAGGTGTTTCCGTATCTAGATGACTGGCTCCTCACCGCCCCCACCAGGCATCTTCTTACTCTAGCCGTGAGTGCTACCATCGAGTTGGCACATCTATTAGGAATTACATTCAACTGGGAAAAGTCTGTATTGCTGCCATCACAGCGTGTTGCCTTTATTGGCGCAGAGCTAGACTCTGTAGAGATGCCAGCATTCCTTCCAACAGAGAGGATAAAGATACTACAGGACCAAGTCCTAGCCTTACTGCCCCGACGGAAAGCCCCAGCCAGGATGGTCCTTCAGCTTTTGGGATTGATGGCGGCCTCCATTCTTCTGGTCCCTCTGGCAAGATTGCACATGTGAATTCTTCAATGGCTCCTGTCGACCCAGTGGTCATACCAAGAACTGCCATTGTCCTACCCGATTCTCATCACGGAAACATGCCGGCGAGATCTTCGTTGGTGGTTCCTCTCCTCCAACCTGAACCAGGGGAGATTCTTCTGTCCCCCCCCCTCCATTGCCACAGTGATCATGGACACCTCCCAGATAGGGTGGGGGGGCATTATCTGGGCAGGACGGTTCAAGGCACGTGGCAAGATCACAAAAACCACTTGCATATCAATGTTCTGGAAAAGAGGGCAGTGCTTCTAGCGTTGCAGGCACTTCACAGCTCTCTTCCCAAGGGTACCATCACAATCTTCTCAGACAATATGGCGGTGGTATGGTACCTGAACAAGCAGGGAGGAACTAAGTCTTATCCTCTTTGCAGAGAAGCCATGAGAGTGTGGAATTGGGCGATCGCTTCCCAGAGATTTCTAGTGGCAACGCACATTCCGGGGAAGTCCAATGTGATAGCAGACAGGCTGAGCAGAGTTATTCTGATGCCTCACGAGTGATCCCTGAACGACCAAGTAGCGGCTCGGATCTTCTCCAAGTGGGGGTTTCCCTGCTGCGACCTTTTCGCCAGCCCCTGGAATGCGAAGTGCAGCAATTTCTTTTTCGATTCCTCCCCAGGGGGTGTCACCTAGGGACGCTCTAGTCCACAATTGGCCCTCCGGTCTGCTCTACGCCTTCCCTCCGATCCCTCTACTGCCAAAGGTGATTCAGAAGGCGATCTGCTTGGGAAGCAGCATGATTTTGATCGCACCACACTGGCCCTGCCAAGTTTGGTTTCCCTTCCTTCAGAAGTATGCAGTGGAGGATCCTTGGATTCTGGACCCAGTTCCAGACCTCCTGACTCTTCAGTCGGGTCAGGCCCATCCATCACTGCGAACTCTCTAGCTAGCGGCTTGGCTGCTCCACTTCTGACCTTAGTCAGACAGCATATCCTTTCACCTGAGGTGGTCCGGATTCTGTCTTCTTCCCACAGAGCTTCCACTAAGGAGATATATTCTAATAAATGGAAAAGGTTTGCCATTTGGGTCCAGCGGCACAACCTTGACCCTCTAACAGCCCCAGTGTCGGCGGTATTAGATTTTTTGGCAACTCTTTTTAGACAGGGTTCCGCTGTCTCCACGCTTAAAGTCCAATTGGCAGCGATTTCTAATTATCATGTTGCTTTTGAGCCTTCACTCATGAGTCATAAGTTGTGTAAGGCCTTTCTCAAGGGAGCTTGGTTGCTTCGCCCCCCGGTGTCGCAACCTGTTTTGCCATGGGATTTGAATGTGGTTCTAGGAGCCTTGACGTCTCATCCCTTCGATCCGGCGGCCACTTGTGAGCAAAAATTCCTATCTTGGAAGACTGCCTTCTTGGTAGCTATTACTTCAGCCAGAAGGGTTTCGGAGCTTCAAGCCCTTTCTGTCAAGCCTCCTTATCTGATCTTTCATAAGGATAGAGTATCTCTAAGATTAAATCCGTCATTTCTTCCTAAGGTTTCTTCTGCTCTTTGTCTGCAACAATCTATAGAGCTACCAGTTTTCTTTCTGAAATTTTCCAACAAGGCAGAATACAGACTTCTTCAGTTGGATGTGCATAGACAACTGAGGTTTTACTTAGATAGGACACAGCAGCAGAGGAAATCAGAGCAGTTGTTTGTGGCCTTTGCAGATAACAGGATTGGCAAAGCAGTAACTAAGACCACTATCGCTAGGTGGAATAGGGATTGTGTTTCATTTATTTATGCATCAACAGGAAGGGACCTTCCATTTCCTGTTAGAGCGCATTCTACTAGGGCTATGGCAACTTCAGTGGCCTTCCACGCCAGACTGTTTGTGGATGAGATGTGCAGCAGCCACTTGGCCTTCTCCACATACATTTATTTCTCATTACAAACTGGACGTGGCGTCTAGGGGTCTGGCGTCCTTTGGTTCCACAGTGCTCAGGAGTGTTTTCCAGTGAGCCTCCCAGGATCTAGGTGCTAGGGCCACTGTCCCATCAGTTATGAATGTAGGCGAGATAGGATCGCATTACATCTTTTAGTTATGTACTTACCATAACGATAGATGTATGTGATCCATCTCGCCTACATTCTTACGTACCCGCCCTCCTTCCCCCTACCTGTTGGATCTGGAGGAAACACTGTTGTGTAGTTTCACGGAAGGTATTATTGTTTTTTTTTTTCGGATTGGTACATGTGGATGAGTTGTGGGGCAAACAAGATCTGGGGGTTTGGCGTGGTGCATCCTGGGATAAGGGGTTGGCCCAGCCAGTGAGAGACTTTGTGCTAGTGTATCGGCCGAGTCAGAGCCGATTCTCGGCTCCGAGCCCATCAGTTATGAATGTAGGCGAGATGGATCACATACATCTATCTTTATGGTAAGTACATAACTAAAAGTTTTTTCCTTTCACCAGGCTAGGCCTGATTAACTTAGAGGACCTAGTCCTCGTGTAATTCTTCTGCAGGGCTAGGCCTGTTTTAGTTAGAGGACCTAGTCCTCAGTCATTCTCTTTTTCCTTTCTCCTCTGGTTGCTTGTGTGTTGCAATGTCTAATGATAGCAAGAAGCATAAACCCTCTGGGTTTAAAAAATGTATGAAGTGCTCCCAGAAAATGTCTTTGACATATGGCCACAGTAGCTGTGTCTACTGCTTGGGAGCCATCCATTTGCAAAAATCATGTTTGTTCTGTCATGCTTTCTCTCCTAGAGTGCTGCAGGAGAGAAAGAACAAACTGATACTCGGGGGTCTTCTGAAGCCAACCTTCGAAGAAGCTTTATCTGGTTCTTCAGCTTCTTCGTCTAAGTCTTCAAAGTCAAGACTGCCTCAAAATCCAAAATTTCAAAAAGGCCTTCTCCGGCACCAGCTGGTGTTTCGGAGCCGCCTGCCAAATTAACAAAATCTACCTCCTCGACTCCTCAGTCTTCAGAGCCAAAGGAGAGCACCGTGGTTTCAGAGTCGGTCACAGTGGTTCGGTGCCGACTGCTGAACCCTTTGAAATAGTTGACTCTGCTTCTCGGAGCCGGTCTGTAGAATCCCTACTGGTCTCCTTGATGGTCAAATCTCCAGTGCCTGCTAGGTCGAGATCCCCAACTTTATCTTCTAGATCTTCCAGAAGTCTTTCAGAAGAAGATGTGGCGAGGGTAGTACTGAGACTCCTGAAGTCGTCTGCCCTGCCTAAATTTTTGTTGGCTCCGACCCAGTCAGCTCCGGAGCCACTCAAACCAGTCTTGTCCTCATCCGTGATTCCTCCTCTGAGCCATGTTAGTTTTTCGAAGCCGGAGTGCTTGTTACCAATGGAGGAACCCTCGATTCCGGCTACCCTTGCTGTTGCATTGGAGCCGAGTTCAGCTCCGACATGCTCGGCTTCGTCCATAGTGTCCAGGGACCGAAGCTCTTCTGTTGGTGCCGAGGGGGAGGGTTTGAATCAATCTTCGTCGGTTCAAAGCCTTCCTCTCGGTGCTTCCGCCAGGGTGAGCTCGGACCCTGCATCTATCTCGGAACCGATGGCTCTGGCTCCGACACTGTCCTTTGTCTCTTCGGAGCGGGGACAGTCTTCAGAGCTGGAGAGGTCTGCTTTTGAGGTGATGAGGAGTGTGCTGTCACAATCTACAGCCCCTGCCAGTGGTACAAGCACTCTTTCCCCCAGGGCTCCCACTTCAGTCTCAGTACCTACTCTCTCCGGAAACAGCAGAGACCCCACAGCCTCAGGAGCCACTGGCTGGTGGCCCCCACTCTTCTGGGGCCTCCCCAGAAGGTCCTTTTGAGGAGCCCCCTCGGAAGAGGGTATGCAAGAGGAAACATATTGACTCCCAGGATGAGTCTCTGACATCGGACACTGACCTCGATGAGTTGGAGGGGTCCCCTAAGTCGTTCTCTGATGATGTCTCCTTTGTGGACATTCTAGAGATCCCTAAAAGAGGTGCGACTGGCCCACTGTCAACCCTTCTGATGAGGAGTCTGTGTACCTAAAGGCTTTCGGGTCTCAACCCTCTGCCTCTTGGGTGTCTCCACCTTTCGACGAGCTAATGGATCTGGTTAGTTGGAAGGTGTGGGATACTGCCGATGCTGTGGAGCCAGTCCCTAGAAGACCAAATAAGTTCCTGTCTACTCCTCCTGGAAAATAATTCTTGTATAAGGGCATTCCCATAGATGCCATGGTGGTGGCGACAGCCATTAAGAAGGAGTTGGCGGAGGCTTCTTCCTCTGTTCATCCGCCAAACAAGGAGTCTCGATAGATGGACAGATTTGGGAAGCATGTATTTAGTTCAGCGGCTTTTACACTTCGATCTCTGAACTATCTTACCCATTTCACAAGGTTGCAGAGGGATCTCCTCAAGGAGTTAGAAGATTCCATACAGGGTGCTTGTCCTGAGGGAGTCCCTGATAGGATCTCTGCTCGGTTGTCCACCCTAAATTCGGTAGTTAACTCCTCCATGCGGCTTATCTCTCATGCGGCTGATGGAGCGAGTAGAGCAGCGAGTTCAGGAGTTGCCCTTAGGCGCCACTCCTGGATGCGCTTGTGTAACTTTGGGGAGTCTTTTAAGTCCACCTTCATCAATGCCCCATTTGATGGTTCCTCCTTGTTTGGTTCCAAGGTGAAAGAAACACTCACTCGGTGTGAACAGGAAGGAAAGACTCTCTCTGCCGTGGGAGTCCGTTTTACCGTACCCTCTCGGCCATACCCCAAAGGTCAAAGGGGAGGTAAGATGTGGTTCAAAAAGTCCCAAAGGGCCTTTCCGGACACACACAGTGAATCCTCTTTCAGAGGCAGAGGAGGAGGAAATGGTAGACGTCACCCTAGAGGCAGGGGTGGTCTGCAATACCAGCAAGGCTATGGTTCCTTTTGAGGGCGGCCTTATCAGCGCTCCTGATGTGGGGCCCAACTGCGTTTCTCTGGGGCCAGTCGGGGGTCACATCTCTTTGTATTCAGAAGCTTGGCTAAATATAACCCAAGACAAGTGGGTACAAAGAGTTGTTACCAGAGGCTATATCGTACCCTTTTCCCTTCCACCGTTTGTTCCCAAGAAGATCCCAGATGTTCCACCCAATCACAGGGATCAGGCAACTGTGGAGATTAACAAGTTGCTCTTTAAAAGAGTCTTCCAGCCCATCCCAGCAGACCAGACAGAATCTGGAACTTACTTTAGGTTCTTTTTAGTCCCAAAACGAACTGGAGACTGGAGGCCAATATTGGGCCTCAGCATATTAAACGAATCCATGAAAAAGGACAAGTTTCAGATGGTCACACTGCAGTCGATACTCCCGTTGTTAGGGAAAGACTATTGGATGTGCTCTCTGGATCTCCAGGATGCCTACTACCATATAAAAATGGACAAGGCGTCAAGGAGGTATCTGAGCTTCTGACTGAGAGCCAGCCATTATCAGTTTCATGCTCTGCCCTTTGGTCTCACCACAGCCCCCAGGGTGTTCACCAAATGCATGGCAGTAGTGACAGCTCACCTGAGATGTCAGGGATTCCAGGTGTTTCCGTATTTGGACGACTGGCTCCTGACCGCCCCCTACCAGGCATCTACTTCTCCAAAGCAAGGATGCCACCATCCAGCTTTGTGCTCAACTAGGGATCTCCATAAATTGGGCAAAATCTGCATTACTGCCCTTGCAACTTGTGAATTTTTAGGCGCAGAGGTAGACACAGTGGATATGACAGTTCATTTTCCCGCCGAAAGAGCACAAAACCTCATCTCACAAGTTCAGTGTCTTTTTCCGCTTCGGAAGGTCAAAGCAAAATGGATTCTTCATCTTCTTGGAACGATGGCCTCAACCATTCTGTTAATACCTTTAGCCAGGTTGCACATGAGAATCCTTCAATGGCTCCTGTTCTCCCAGTGGTCATTCCAATATCTACCGCTGAATCACCCTATTCTGCTGACGGAATCATGCAAAAAGGACCTTTGTTGGTGGATAGCCACCAACAACTTGTTCACGGGAGCTCCCTTTGTGCCTGCCCAACCCGTTGCCACTGTGACCATGGATGCCTACCAGGTCGGGTGGGGAGGCATTATCTTGGCAGGACTGTCCAAGGGACATGGCAAGAACATGAGGCTCACCTGCATATCAACGTTCTGGAGATGAGAGTGGTGCTTCTGGCATTGCATGCACTTCAGGACCTTCTTCCTCCAGGGACGACTGTGATACAATCGGACAACATGTCGGTTGTGTGGTATGTCAACAAACAGGGTGATACTTGATCTTACCCACTCTGTCGAGAGGCCATGCGAGTTTGGGAATGGGCGATTTCTTCCCAGTGCTTCCTGGTGGCAATGCACATTCCGGGGACAACCAGCATGATAGCCGACAAGCTGAGCCGGGCAATCTTGCTGCCCCACGAGTGGTCTCTGAAACGGGAAATAGTGGACAACCTTGCTATGACCTTTTTGCCAGTCCAGTCAATGCCAAGTGCAGCAGTTATTTTTCCCTAATTCCCCCTCCGGGGGAAGCATCCAGAGACACTCTGGTCCACGGGACTTCTCTATGCCTTTCCTCCATTCCCTCTTATCCCCAAAGTGATACAGAAAGCCAACCGACTGGGAAGCAAGTTAATCCTCATTGCTCCTTACTGGCCGCGTCAGGTCTGGTTCCCCTTTCTCGAGCCTCTTCTCCTGGACGATCCTTGGATCCTGGACCCAGTTCCAGATCTATTGACCCACATGTCTGGTTCGCTACACCCCTCTCTCCACACCCTCATATTGACAGCTTGGCTGCTCCAGTTCCATCTCTAGTCAGACTTCATGATGTTTCATCATCAGTGTCTCATATTTTTTTATCCTCGCATAAACCATCAACCAGAAGGCTGTATGACAGTAAATGGAAAAGGTTCTCTATTTGGGTACAGAAAAGGAAAGTGGATCCTTACACCACTCCCATTCCTGTGATTCTGGAATTCCTTTCTGAGCTTTTACAGCAGGGATCAATAGATTGGTGGCTATCTCACATTTTTATTTGGGATCTCCAAATGTCAACCTTATGTCTCATAAGTTATGCAAAACTTTCTTGAGAGGAGCCACTTTACTGAGACCACCATTACAGGAACCTGTGGCTTCTTGGGACTTAAATTTTGTGTTGTCCAAACTTACATCCCCTCCCTTTGAACCGTCTCATTCAGCATCCTTAAAGTATTTCTCTTGAAAGACTGTGTTCTTAATAGCTATTACATCAGCCAGACGTGTTTCTGAGCTACATGCCCTGTCTATTAAACCACCTTATTTAGTCTTTCATAAAGACAGGGTTTCTTTATGTACCAATCCTTTGTTTGTTCCCAAAGTTTGTTCTTCTTCCACATTGAACCAGTCCATTGAGCTTCCAGTTTTCTTTCCCAATCATAGCAATGCAGCTGAATATCGTTTCTACCAGTTAGATGTTCACAGACAGCTACGTTTTTATTTGCAATGGACCAAAGAATTTTGGAAGTCAGATCAGTTGTTCATTTACTTTTCCGATTCCAGGTTGGGCTTACCAGTTTCTAAGGTGACATTGTCTAACTGGATTTCGAGTTGCATAGCTTTCATCTACAGTTCGGAGGGCAGACCTTTGCCCCACAGGATCAAGGCTCACTCTATCAGGTCTCTGTCTACCTCTGCAGCCTTTCAAGCCAGGGTACCAATTGATCATATCTGTGCAGCAGTCACGTGGGCTACCCCTCACACCTTCATTACTCATTATAAGTTGGATTTGGCTTCTAGGGGTAGAGCATCTTTTGGCTCCACGGTGCTCAGGAGTATCTTCCAATGAGCAACCCAAGAATAAGGCGCTAGGGACGCTGTCCCATATGTAAAAATGAAGGTGAGATTGAACTACCTAACATAAAGAAGTTAAGTACTCACCATAACGTTCCATGTTGGTAGTCCATCTCACCCTTCATTTTTACCAACCCGCCCTCCTGCCCCCATCCTGGAAGATCTGGAGGTAATACTGTAAATTTCCTGGTTGGCGACCCTTTAGTATTGGTTTGTTGGTTAGGGGTTTCTTTCTATTTCTAGTGAGCAGCAAACAAGATCTGGGTATTGCACTGGTGCACCATGGGATACCTGCTTAGCCACGAGCCAACCAGAAGTCTTCAAGCTTGAAAATCGGCCGAGTCGGAGATGAGGATCGGTTCCGAACCCATATGTAAAAATGAAGGGTGAGATGGACTACCAATATGGAACGTTATGGTGAGTACATAACTTCTTTTTTTATAGTGTCCTTATAAATATGGGCATTGCTGAACCAATTCATGGGTGGGGGCATAGTTTGCAACTATAGCGTTTGTTTTGTCTGCATTCATAGGTAGGTACTAGGCTATTGGCCCTAGGGCCTGTACAAGCCTAGCCAAAAAGGTACCCTGGCTTTCGCCACCCAAGAAAACTATTTTCCTGTGCCCCTGTCAAGCCGAACCACAGAAGTGATCCCCTGGGTGAATTTCCTATTACCCATCCAATCATCAAGATTTTTCTTCGAGTGCTAATGAGGAGCTCTGTTTGACATACATAGGTAGTCTGTTCCAGAGTATGGGAAGTCTCTGCGACAGGAATCTATCCCTCCAGCATGTTCTGTTTATTGTGGTGACAAGGTTTAGGTCCCTAGAGCGTGTAGCTCGGAGGGATTGGGATTTCTTTAAGTGGAGCATGTCCTACAGCTCTGGGTTTGACATAGCTTTGTATGTTAGGCAGAGATCGCCTTTGAGTAGGCGATGTGCGATGGAGTAAAGCTGGAGTTTTTTGAGATGGTCTGCGTAAGGCATCAGTTTGAGGCCAGTAATCCTCTTTATGAGGTATTTTTGTGGCCTTTCCAGTTGTTGTAGATGTCTTGTGAGGTACATACCAAAAGGGGCGTTGTACTCTATAATGGGTCTAATGAGTGATGAGTAGAGGGGAACATTGACCTCTTTTTTTTCTGGATGAGAAACCTTTTGTGATGAGGTGTGCCACATAGAAGGATTTCCTGACCACTGTGGCGATATGATTATCGAAGGAGAGACTACTGTCCACCTGTGTCCCAAGGTCTCTTATCACACTTTCGGTGTTAAGTAGACTACCGCCTATGTGGTAGTTCATGGGTACAGAGTTTTTACCAATGGGGATGACAATGCACTTTTTGGCATTGAGCTTGAGACCATGGCTGTGACACCATGCATCTATCTCAGTGAGGCCCTTTTGTAGGATGTCAACATAGTTAGTAGTTTTGATTATGGCTCCTAGTTTGCAGTCATCTGCGAATTTAGTTAGCCAAAGACCTTCTGTGTTAGCCTGTACTTCAGGGAAGTAGATACCAAACAGGAGAGGACCCAGGACTTGAACCCTGTGGTACTCCACTTGTCACTGGTCTGAAGTCTGATTTGGAGTCTGCTACTTTCACAGTGTGGGTTCTGTCAGTAAGCCAGTTGGAAACCCATCTTGTGACATAGAGATTTATACCTAGTTTAGTGAGTATATCTATAATTCCAGAGTGAGGTATGGTGTCGAACGCCTTGGCGAGATCTAGATAGGCTGTGTGAACCACCTTACCCTCATCTATGGCTTTGGTGACTAAAGAAGTCTATCAGGTTTAGGAGACATGATCTGCCTTTTACAAACCTGAACTGTGTGGGGTCCAGAGTTTGGAGATCTCCAATGTCTTTGTTTATGGGTTCCATGATGATACGTTCCATGGCCTTGCAGACCAGGCTCGTCAGGCTACCTTTGTGGAGTAGGATAACCTTCTCGGTGCACCATTCAATGGGCACAAAGCCTGAGGTGAGGCTATGATTGAACATGGTACTTGGGTGGGGTGCCAGTTCATTCTGTAGTTCATGTAGAAGGCAGCCTGGGATGTTGTCAGGTCCCATGGATGCTGTGTTCTTGGCTTTGGAGAGTGAGGTTTTTACCTGTACAGCCATGATTACAGGAACTTTGCATTCTTCTGGTAAAAAGTTGGGCCCTTTAGGTGGTGAGAGGGCGGTAAAGTTAGCACTGAACCTATCTGCTAGGATATTGGCAATATCAGTTGGTTCTGTATTTTTAGTGTCATTGTGCTGTAACTCAGAGCAGATCTGAGTGTTGCCATTGAGATTCTTGACGTAGCTATAGAATGCTTTGTGGTTGTCTTTAGAATCAGTGGCGAATGTTCATCGTGTTATACTGCTGCAGTCATCACACTTGGGTTATCCTGCCGTCAGGCGGTCCCGCAGTCGGCCGAATCCCAAAGTCTTGGTCTGGCGTCGGTTGTCGTCGCTTCTTCCCTGACGTCAGTGCGACAAGGGGATAAAAGAGGCAGCCGACGCCATTTTCTTCAGTCTTTCTTGCCGCGCGGTGCCCGAAGCAGAAGCAGTTCGCAAGTGCCGGTCGGCTAGCTCCTGAGATTTTCGAATTGAATTTCAGCCTGAAGTCTTCTCTAAAGCTAAGTACTCCGTTGGGGAAACTTTTCTTGCCTCAGACCAAGTTAATAATTGCATTTCTTGTGGGAAGCAAATACCTCATAAGGATTTTCATTCTTATTGTATTCCTTGCCTAGGCCCAGACCACGATGTCTCTGGTTGTCGGTTTTGTGTTAGGGTCAACAAATGTACAATCAAGCATCGGGCAGATTTCGCCCGACATTATTTTGGCAGAAAATTTAACTATAGCATGTCGTCGGAGCAACCGACATCAGCAATGATTAAAAAACGCAAGGATAAGGACAGGCAACCAAGGCCAAGACCAGATACCGAGGCCTGAGCAAGGCCTGCCGCCAGTTCTCCGGTTTTCAGCGAGGCGCCTACGCAGCCCCTGACTACTGCTGATTTAGAAATTCTGACGGCCTCCCAGACCGAATCAGCTGGGCCTCAGGAGCCGGTTCCATCTCACCCCTCGGACGCCAACCCTGACGGTGATCCAGAGATTTTGGACAGGCCTTCGGTTTCTGAAGGTGTCTTCAAACCGACAACTATCTCTATTAAGTCTTGTGCTAAACTTAAAACCCCCTTAAAAGTTAGGAAACCGGGTCCACAGACCCCCCCCCACAGGCCCCTATGCCTAAAAAACAGATGCTTAAGATGGCTGAGGATTTAATTACCCTTATCAGGGGTTCACAACCCCCTCCTGACAAAAGGCCTAGACTGGAGGAAGATTATCCTTCCTCTGACCAAGCATCCATTTCCTCAGCTAATGAGGACCAGGATTATTCCTTCCCTCCTTATGAAGACTCAAATGCTGAAGAGTCCATTCCCTCTGTCTCCCCCCCTGAAGACTACTCTTTTGGGGAAACTTTACACACCATGAGGGAACACTTCCACTGGGAAGGCCAAGATTACTCTGACTCTAAGAAAAGACTCCGTGAGTTTCTTCTTCTTCCACAGCATAGACCCCTGGCAATTCCTCCAGTTTTAGACATTTTGGATGATGTTTACACCGAATCTAGTCTAAACCCAGATTCCTTACCTCCTGCACCAGCTAAACCAGACAGATACTACCGAGTTCCTGATTCTCATAAGTTTCTATATAAAAGCCCTGTTGCAGACCCCGAAACCATTTCCCAGGGTCCCAAAGGGGCTAAGAATCCACTACCTTCTGAAAGAGATTCCAGAGCATTAGAAAGATGGCGGGAGAAAGTGTATACGTCTGCCACTTTGGCCATGAGGGCCTTAAACTGCCAATTCCACATGCTAAAATACCAGCAGTACTTGATTACACAGTTAAAGCAGAAAATGATCCTTCAGACAGATCAAGTTGATTTCAAAGAGATGCAGGATTTGCTGCATGCAGCAGAACAGGTGGGAAAGCATACCTTACAGTGTGGTTTTGATTCATTGGAAGCCTCATGTAGAGCAGCTGTCACAGGATCCGTAATACGTAGACATGCTTGGCTAAAAGAGCAAGCCTTACCAGAACATGTCAAAGCAAAGTTATTGGATACTCCATTGCAGAAAGATGCGTTATTTGGTGTCAAAGCAGAGGAAGTTTTAAAGAAAATGGAAGAAAAGGCAAAATCTATGCAGACAGTTAAAGATTTTTTACAGGTACAACCTCCTCGTTTCAGCAGAAACTGGCCATCAAAAAACTGGTCCTTTCCTGCATCAGACAGACCCCAAAGGGGTAGGTACAGACGCCCAAGGGGCAGAGGACAGCCACAAGGTTCTTTCAGGCCTAGACAATGGCATACAACAACTCAAAGAGGTGGAGACGAAAGATCTCAACCCTTCAGGAAACAAACACAATGACTTCCCTCTTCGCCTGCCAAGCAAAATTGCCCTGGCAGCACCTTTGGGAGGAATTGGCGCATCATAACAAAGGACAAATGAGTTCCGGATATTATTACCCGAGGCTACAGATTTCATTTCCACACTTTACCACGGATGAGAGGCATGCCAAATCTGCCTCCAAACCAATGGGCAGAGGCACAAATGCAAATTTCAGCTCTCATGGATATGAAAGCAATTCAAAAGGTACCTACAAAGGAGCAAGGTCAAGGTTTTTACTCAAGACTATTTCTAGTACCAAGAAAGGACAAAGCCTGGAGACCCATTTTAGACCTCTCAATTCTAAACACATACCTGGAGGTATCCAAATTCAAAATGCTCACACTACAGCAGCTTCTTCCCATGCTGGGCAAGGAGTCTTGGCTGGTAACGTTGGACCTCAGAGGCATACCTGCCTGTCCCTATCAGACAAGATTGCAGAAGATACCTCAGATTTTTGGCAGGTACAACGCATTATCAATTCTCTGCATTGCCCTTTGGCTTATCTACTGCGCCCAGAGTATTTACGAAATGCCTTGCATCAGTAATTGCATACTGCAGACAACGAGGAATACAAATTTATCCATATCTGAATGACTGCCTGATCCAAGCGGACAGCAAGGCCATTCTATTACAGCATCTGGCATTTGTAACAAAGCTGCTAAGTTGCCTAGGGTACACAGTAAACAAAAAGAAGTCAAAGCTAATACCCTCACAAGACATAATATTCCTGGGTGCCAGCTTAAATACAATGGCCCAGATGGCTTATCTCATGCCAGACAAACAAAAACAACTGACTCAATACTTCAAAAAGATGGCAACTTTTTCCCAGCTCACTGCAAGGAAAATCCTGCAGGCATTGGGGTTCATGGCATCCTGCATTCAACTAATTCCACATGCAAAGCTGCATATGAGGAAATTACAATGGTACCTGAAAATTGTATGGACTCAACACAGGCACAGCCTCGAAACAAGTATACCTCTCATTCCCTCCCTTCAAAAAGAGTTCCTATGGTGGGCTCAAGCATGTCAAATAAACAAGGGTCTTCCTTTTGTCTTACCTCCAGCAAACCAAACTATGACAACAGATTCTTCGGACTACGCCTGGGGGGCACACATGGCAGGACAGTGCATACAGGGCAAATGGTCTGCAAAACAAATGCATCTACATATCAACCAAAAGGAGATGCTAGCTGTGCAAAATGCACTGACAGCCTTCAAGGACCTCTTGCATCCAGGACAACTACTAATAAGGACAGACAACACCACAGTTATGTGGTACATAAACAAACAGGGTGGAACACACTCCTACCCTTTATGCAGTCAGGCAATGACCTTGTGGAACACAGCATTGACAAGTACAACTGCAAGCACATTTCCTGCCAGGAAAGGAAAACATATTGGCAGATGAATTAAGCAGAAATTTGGCAGATCCTCACGAGTGGAGACTACACCCACAAGTATTTTCAATGATAACTCAAAGGTGGGGACGCCCAGACATAGATCTATTTGCCTCCCCCAACAATTGCCAACTACAGAAATTTTGCACAAGGGACTTATAATTCCCAAGCCTGGAAAGTGGATGCCCTATCATTCAGTTGGACAGCATTGACAGTCTATGCCTTCCCACCACTACCTCTCTTGACCAAGGTATTACTGAAAGTCAGATCAGAGAGACCACAAATGATCCTTATTGCTCCGGACTGGCCACGTCAGCGCTGGTACTCATTACTAAGGACCTTGACTCACAGCCCTCCATGGATCTTACCTCAACTCCCACTTCTGTTGACTCAGCAAAACTTTCAGATCCTTCACAGTCAGCTCAGGACTTTACATTTAGCTGCATGGAGAATACCTTGAATTATCAATCAACACTTCTCTCAAAGGACGTCCTGAATGTCATTTTGGAGGCCAGGAGGCCCAGCACCAGAAAAACTTACTCAGACAAATGGAAAAGATTTTGTGCATGGAACCAGGCTAAAGGCCAAAATCCTTGGATACCAAACATTCCTCAAATACTGCAATACTTAGCTGAGATGCTACACAAAGGCCTTTCCTTCTCATCCATTAAGATCCATGCTTCAGCCATTTCAGCTCAATATAATACGGATCCTCCCATATTCTCACACCCTTTACTAAGGCAGTTTCTCAGAGGGGCTAAGAATGTAAGACCCCCCCAGAAAACCCCCAATGCCAGCTTGGGGCCTCAACTTTGTTTTAGAAAAATTAACACTGCCTCCTTTTGAACCAGCCTTCTCAGCAGAACTACAATACTTGTCATGGAAAACAGCTCTGTTGCTGGCTATCACCTCAGCATGCAGGGTCTCAGAACTACAGGCACTTATGGAAGTGGAACCTTTCATCATTTTCCATCAGGACAGAGTCTCTTTATGAACTAACCCTACCTTTATGCCAAAGGTAGTATCCAGTGTAGCTTTGAATCAGACCATTCATTTACCCACCTTTTATCCAAACCCCCAGAATAAAGGAGAAAGACTCCTTCACTCTTTGGACATTCACAGACAGCTACATTACTATTTGGATACGACAAAGATCTTCAGAAAAACTGACCAACTCTTTGTATCCTATGCTGCAGGTTCACAAGGAAAGGCTATTTCAAAACAGACCATCTCCAAATGGATAGCACATTGTATCCGCTTTTGCTACTCGCACCATGGGAAAGCAGTGCCTGTTAATATTAGGTCCCATTCTACCAGGGCTACAGCAACCTCAGCAGCCTTTCTCAGGGGGGTTCCAACCAAGGACATTCTGGAGGCAGCTACTTGGAGTTCAGTGCACACCTTTACCAAGCACTACCACCTTCCATTATACTCAAAAACCAGAGCTGGTTTTGCCACTGCAGTTCTGCAGGGCATCCTAGCTTCACCTAACCCAGTTTATTACCAGCCACCCATCCATAGCTTTGGGATTCAACCCAAGTGTGATGACTGCAGCAGTATAACACAATGAACATAGTACAGTTTTGTACCTACCATAAATGTAGATGTTCGAGTGTATATCCTGCTGCAGTTCAGGTTACCCTCCCACCATCCGCTCTACATACCAGGGTGTTAGTTATAACTCCATGTAAATCAGTCTATTGGATGCATGTCTATATGGTGTATTTGCTAACAGCTAGTACTATTGTTTATCTACTAAGGTATTTTTGGCATAGTTATTTGTATTGCCTTCCTAGTTGGGGGCACCTGACATCTGGTGCAAGAAAAACTGAAGAAAATGGCGTCGGCTGCCTCTTTTATCCCCCTGTCGCACTGATTAGGGAAGAAGCGACGACATCCGACGCCGGACCAAGACTTTGGGATTCGGCCGACTGCGGGACCGCCTGATGGCAGGATAACCCAAGTGTGATGACTGCAGCAATATATACACTCGAACATCTACATTTATGGTAGGTACAAAACTGTACTTTTTGTTTTCATAACTAGCTTTGGAGGATTTTATGAGGGATCTCAGCTTCTTACTGAGGCTGACCAGGGAGTTCCTCCAATCGTGGGATTTTACTCTTTTTTTTGCAACAGTTTCTTTCGTCTGTTGTAAAGTTTGTTTATGGCAGAAGACCACCACATTGGCTTCCTTTTTTGGAGGATAGCATCTTGGTTCTGTTAGGGATAGCACGATCCATGCACTCGTGTAAGTGCTTATAAAGTGCATTTGTGTAGGATTCAGCAGTTGTACCTCTATTGTCCATCTGCATGGGTGTCGTGAAGTTTGCCACTTCTGTCTTAAGAAGTTGGCTTTGGAGAATTGTTTTACGGTTGTTTTCCTAATGGCGGGTGGGAGTGGGATGTGGATGTCTAGGGTGATTAACTTGTGGTCGGATCTGACCAACAAGTAGCTGACCTCTGGTGTGGAACACTGGTCACCCATGTTGGTGATGACCAAGTCTAGGATATTGCTGCCCCTGATGGGGGTGTGGATAAGTTGATCCAAGGCGTTGGAATTGATGATTTCCAGAAAACATTGAGCAAAAGAGCTGGCACATGAGTAGTTTTCCCAGTTAATTGTAGGGTAGTCGAATTTACCCATTATTAGAGTGTTGGGTTGTTCCTTAATATTTTCGGGTGTATCAAGAAAAGAGGAGTGGGAATCCTGGGGCGTGGTGGGGGATCTGTAGCAAGCTACAATCTGGATTGCGGTTTTGCCCAGAGTTAGTTGAACTTGGATAATCTCGGATGCATTATGCTGAGCAACTAGCTTGGAGGTGTGGATATCCTTAATGAATATGGACACGCCTCCACCTTTAGTGTTTCGGTCCTGGTTTGGTGGCCGAAAGGTGTGGTATGAATTATAGCCTGGTAATGCAGGGGTGCTCTGTATCTTGAAAAAACTTGAAACTGTCACAGAATGTTCCATAACACTGAAATTTTCTTTTCTGGTTTTATTGAGTATAAAATAATATTGTCTGCAAATAAAGCCAACTTTTCTTGATTACCATACCAATTATATCCTTGATTTTCTGTGTTCCTTATTTTCTTTGCCAGTGGCTTTAAATGTAATGCAAATAACAAAGGGGAAAGAGGACATTCCTGCTTAGATGATGTTCTTTGTGTTTCACTGTTGCAGTCATTACATTTGGGTTCTCTGCTTGCAGGTATCCCTCAGTCGGCCTGATTAACAAAGTCTTGGGTCCTGCATCAGTTGCTGTCCATTCTTCCATGATGTCAGGTTGTCAGAGGTATAAAACATGCAGCCAACGCCATTACATCAGTCTTTCTTGCCGTGCGGTGCCCAAAGCAGTTCGCAAGTGCCGGTCGGCCAACTCCTGCAATTTTCGTTTTCGAGTTTCAGAACCAAAGTCTTCAACTAAAGCTAAGTACCCCATTGGGGAAACTTTTTCTTGCTCCTTACCGATGTCAGTAGAAGTTAGTAATTGCATTACTTGTGGATAGCAAATACCTCATAAAGATTTTCATTCATACTGTATTCCTTGCCTAGGCCCTGACCACGACATACCTTGCTGTCAGTTTTATGCTTTATTTAATCAGTGCACTCTCCGTCGTCGGTATATTTTCGCCTCTAAATATTTTGGTTCTCGGTTTAATTATCCAGAAATGTCGTCGATTAGCCATCCGACTACCGGGATTCCAAAAAAATGCAAAGATAAAGACAGAGACAGGCCGCCAAGGTCCAAAACTGCCGACCACGCTTCTCCTAAGCCAGTCAGTCACCAGTTCGCCGCTACTCAGTGAGGTGCTTTCGCAGCCCCTGATACCCGCTACTTCTGATTCGCAGGCCTCTACTGAGACCCATTTGGAGTCCGGTATGCTGCGAGATGCTTCAACTATGGAACCCACGAATATCTCTACCTTGGATGGGTCCGGAGTCTCTGTGCAGGCACCGGCTTCTGAGGGTGTATTCAGGCCTACGGACTTGCATATTAAACCAACACCTCCTTCTTTACTTAGGCCTAAATCTCGAACCATGCCTAAAAAACTGTCGCCTAGGCCACATGCTCAGGCCTTTATGCCTAAAAAACAAATGATAAGAATGGCTGAAGATCTAATAACTCTAATCAGGGGTAGCCAAACCCCCCCCTTCTAAGAGGCCTAGGACTGAAGTTGATTATGAATCTTCTGACCAGGATTCTGTTTTTGCTGATTCTTCTGATGATCTGGATTTGCCCTTATCTACTTATGAAGATTCTGATGCAGAGGACTCCATTCCCTCTGCTTCCCCTCCTGAGGATTTTTCTTTTGGGGAAACCTTACATACTCTAAGTGAGCATTTCCACTGGGAAAGCTAGGATTTTTCTGATTCAAAAAAGAGGCTTAGGGATTTCCTTCTCCTAAACCGTAAAAAGAGAGCAGGAAACCAAGCAAAGTAAAGGGTGATGAAAAAGACTCCAAGTAATAGCGTAATAAAACTTTTTAATAACCGCTTTCGTCCAAGGACTTCTTCAGAATACCTTTACTTTGCTTGGTTTCCTGCTCTCTTTTTACGGTTTTGGTTTATTACGTGGTATTTTGACTGGATTTCCTTCTCTTACCTCAGCATAGGCCTTTAGCTATTCCCCCTGTACTAGACATTGTTGATGATGCTTTTTCGGAATCTAGTTTGGCCCCTGATTCCTTGCCTCCTGCTCCCAGAACACCTGACAGATACTACAGGGTCCCTGAGTTTACAAGTTCCTTTTTAAAATCCTATTGCAGATCCAGAGACTATTTCACAGGGGGCCCAAGCGCATTAAGGCTTCTACTGCCAAAAATCCTACCCCTTCTGATAGAGACTCAAGGGCACTGGATAGATGGGGTAAGAAAGTTTACTCTTCTGCAACCTTGGCCATTAGGGCTTTAAACTCCAATTTCATATGTTAAAGGATCAGCAACATGTTGTTTGACTGCTTAAACAGAAAATTATGTTGATTCCTGACTGTGCGGAAAGTAAAGAATTACAGGATTTAATGCATTCTGCTGAACAAGTTGGAAAACATACTTTGCAATGCGGTTTTGATTCATTAGAGGCCTCTTGCAGGGCTGCTGTTACTGGGTCTCTGCTCAGAAGGCATGCTTGGCTTAAGGAGCAATCTTTGCCAGATCATGTTAAAGCTAAATTGTTAGATGCTCCCCTAAATCAGGACCGCCTGTTTGGCAACAAGGCTGAGGAAGTTCTTAAAAAGATGGAAGATGAAGCTAAATATATGCAAACTGTTAAAGATTTCTTACAAGTTCAGCCTCTTAGATTTAGTAGGCACTGGCCCTCTAAGAATTGGTCCTTTCCAGCACCTTCCAGGTCTTCTCAAGCCAAACCCAGACACAGCAAAAACCCCAGGTTTCAGTCCCAGGGGACACACAGGACTAAGCAGTGGGGGGCCTCCACTTCCAAACCTGGGAGTAATAAGACTCCCCCCTATGGTAAACTGTCTCAATGACTTCCTTTTAAAATTTCCAAGCACTTATCAACTGACTGCCCCTTTGGGGGGAAAGATTGCTCTTCATGCAAAGAATTGGGAACATTACCTAGGACAAATGGATTTTAAATATAGTGTCCCAGGGATGCAGATTTCACTTCCACACGTTGCCAACACCAAGCAGGTGGCCGGACCTACCCCCAAATCAGTGGGCAGAGGCCCAAAAACAGGTACTTTCTCTCTCAAGCATGGGGGCTATTCAGCTGGTACCAGAAGAGGAAAAGGGACAAGGTTTCTATTCAAGACTTTTCCTGGTACCCAGAAAAGACAGTTCATGACGTCCTATCCTGGACCTGTCCACTCTTAACACCTTTTTGGAGATTCCATAATTCAAGATGCTGACTCTTCACCAATTACTTCCTATGCTAGGCAAAGATGCCTGGTTGGTAACACTAGATTTAAAAGAAGCATAGCTGTACATCCCTATCAGGGAGTCTTGCAGAAGATGCCTATGCTTCAAAGCAGGCTACATGCACTATCAGTTCTCTGCACTGCCTTTTGGCTTATCTACTGCGCCCAGGGTATTCACAAAGTGCCTAGCTCCAGTTATTTCATTTTGCAGGCAAGGAAATATTCAAATATACCCATAACTGGACGATTGTCTAATTCAGGCAGAAAGTGAGGACATACTTTTGAATCATCTGGCCTTTGTACAAAGGGTTCTAACTTGTCTGGGGTACATGATAAACGAAAAAAAAATCACATCTGGTACCCTGTCAACAAATTATATTCCTGGGAGCAAGCTTGAATACAACTTCCCAGATGGCTTATCTCACGCCAGAGAAACAAATTCATTTGATAACCTACTTCAAACAAGTGGCCACAAAAACCCTGCTATCTTTAAGACAAATGCTGCAAGCCTTGGGGTTCATGGCCTCCTGCATTCTTCTAATTCCATAATGCAAGACTGCATATGAGGAAACTATAGTGGTATCTAAAAAGCCTATGTTGTCAACATTCTTAGGATCTAGAAGGAATGATTCCTATCTTACCTTGCCTACGCCTAGAGTTCCTTTGGTGGGCGGAGGCCTGTCACCAAAACAAGGGACTACGTTTCACACCACCCCCTGCCACCCAAACCCAACAACAGACGCATCAGATTATGCATGGGGGCTCACATGGCAGGGCAGTTAATTCAGGGCAAATGGAACCTGAGACAGATGCACCTGCATATCAATCAAAAAGAAATGTTAGCTGTACAGAATGCGCGGACAGCCTTCAAAGACCGTATTCTTCCAGGACAACTATTGGTAAAGACAGACAACACCACAGTTATGTGGTACATAAACAAGCAGGGGGGAACCCACTCGTACCCTTTCTGCAGAGTAGCCATGGCCCTGTGGGACACAGCCTTGAGCTATCAAGTACACCTAGAAGCACAATTCCTGCCAGGCAAACTAAATTCACTGGCAGATGACTTAAGCAGAAATCTCATGGACCCACACGAATGGAAACTAGAACCCAAAATATTCATCCTCTTGAGGAACAAATGGGGGACTCAAGAGGTAGACCTGTTTGCCTCCCCGCAGAACTACCAATTGAACAAATTCTGCACAAGAATTCCCCACAGTCAAGCTTGGAAAGTGGATGCCCTATCCTTTACCTGGGAAAGCCTCTCGGTTTATGCCTTTCCCCCTCTGCCTCTCCTCTTGTAGGTTCTACTAAATATCAAACAGGACAAGCCAAGGACAATACTAATTGCACCAGACTGGCCACGCCAGCACTGGTACCCCCTCTTGCGCAGTATGACACTGCTACAATCATGGCACCTGCCTCAGACCCCTTCCCTGCTCTCCCATCAGGTGGGCCAGATTCTGCACCCTCAGCTTCAAACCCTGAACCGTGCAGCCTGGCTAATTCCTTGAGCTCTCCTCTAGCATCCCTCAGTAAGCAGGTACTGGATGTCATTCTGGAGGCAAGGAGGCCTAGTACCTAGAAAATCCTATGCTGAAAAGTGGAAAATATACTGTTCCTGGAGCCAGGCTCTGGGGATGGGCACAATGGTGCCCAGCTTACCTCATATTCTACAGTACTTAATAGAAATGCTCCACAAGGGCCAATCCTTCTCTTCAATTAAAATTCATGCCTCTGCCCTTTCAGCACATTGTAATACTGAGTCACCCCTCTTCTCTCACCTCTTGCTTAAAGCAATTCCTTAGAGGGGCCAAAACTTTCTCACCCCCCAGGAGAGTTCCCACTCCAGCCTGGGACCTTAACTTTGTATTGGAAAAGATCGCCCCCCCTTTGAGCCCCCCCCCCCCCCTTGAGCCAACTGTTACAGCAGAGTTGAAATTCCTTTCTTGGAAAACAGCCTTCCTGCTAGCCATCACTTCAGCAAGAAGAGTGTCTGAATTACAGACCCTCATGGCAGTGGACCCCTTCATTATTTTCCATGCGGACAGGGTTTCCATCAGGACTAATCCTTCCTTTATGCCCAAGGTGGTGTCTACTGTGGCCCTAAATCAGTCTATTAATTTGCCTACTTTTTTTCCCTAATCCACAAAACAAAGGGGAATGAATACTGCACTCTCTGGACGTACACAGACAACTTAGAGTTTATTTGTCCTGTCCAAATAGAATCTATCAGAAAATCTGAACAGCTGCTAGTTAGCTTTGCTGCAGGGGCAGACGGGAAGGCCATTTCAAAGCAAACCATTTCCAAATGGATAGCCCATTGCATTAATTTCTGCTACAAGCACCATGGAAAACCTACCCCACAGGGGATAAGATCACATTCCACCAGGGCTGCATCTACCTCTGCGGCATTTCTCAGAGGAGTCCCTACCAGGGACATCCTAGAAGCTGCTACCTGGAGTTCTGTACATACCTTCACAAAGCATTACCATATGCCTGTCTTTTCTGAATCCAAAGCTGGATTTGCCACTGCAGTCTTGCAGGGCTTAATAGCTGGCCCTAATGCTCTTTAACTTCCTCCTCCCTTCCTTAGCTTTGGGAATCAACCCAAATGTGATGACTGCAACAGTGAAACACGAAGAACATCGTACAGTTGTGTACGCTTACCATAAATGTAGATGTTCGAGTATATTCACTGTTGCAGTCCTGGTTACTCTCCCTCCAGCCCCCTGCCTTCTCTTGGCTCTACCTTTCCTTCTTGTTGGTGTATTTATTTTCTCTTGTGTATTTGCTTTTTGATGGGAGTTTACCGTACCATTTAATTGCTTCCTATTGTGGGGGCACCTAACATCTGGGGCAAGGAAAACTGATGTAATGGTGTCAGCTGCATGTTTTATATCCCTGATGACCTAACTTCAAGGAAGAAGCGACAGCATCCGACGCAGAAATCCGAAGACTCTGGTTTTCAGGCCGGCTGAGGGCTACCTGCAGGCAGATAACCCAAATGTGATGACTGCAACAGTGAATACACTCGAACATCTACATTTATGGTAAGTGTACACAACTGTACTTTCCTTTGTTCAGATGCAACTTATCAGAGAGAAAGCCACTGACTTTATTTCTTTACTTCTGATCCCTCATATGTGTTCCTAATTAACCTTAATATTGTATCAAGGAGAACAAATGCTTCAATTGCCATACTCAAAAAAACTGCAGCTTATTCTGTCATATGCTGTCTGTGCATCAAGATCCCCCAACAACAGTGGCATTTTTCTTACATTCTTCTTCCCTCTGGATCATCATTGTCCTATTAATGTTGTCAAATGCTTGCCTGACCTCCACAAAACCACATTGATCCATATCTATCAATTTTGGCAACACCTTTGCCATTTTTTTACCTATTGTAGACATAAACACTTTATAATCAAGGTTTAAAATTGAAATGGCACTATATGAAGCTGGGTCTGATAAGTCTTTGTTGTCTTTAGGTATTATAGCCACCACAGCTTTCTTCCAGTATGGCGGTGCTCGACCTCCTTTTAAAACACTGTTAAACAAAACCTTCCAGATCTTTATCACTTTCTTCCTTCCTAGCTTCCAGACTTCCACAGGAATAACATCTTTTCTTAAAGACTGTCCTGTAAATTGATTATACATCACCGTTTTTATCTCATCTCCTCCTATCTTAACTATTAATCATTGAGCTTCATCTTCCTCTAACCTTGGCCTACTTAAATCTTCCATAAATATTTACATTTCTGCTTTTTCTTTATTTCCATATTCCTCTGCTTTATACATATCTTCATAAAATTTCTGAAATAATCTGTTAATACTTCCACATGATCTCTAGTTATTTTTCTTGTTATAAGATCCATAAGTTTGGCAACAACCCTTTCTACTTTCTTTTGCCTTAGTCGTTGTGCTAAGTTTCTGTACTCTGGAGTTATCATCAAAAAGTTGCTTAACAGCGATGTTTCTAAACTCGTACATATTATCCAGACAGTCCTTTATTTTGTCTTCTGAAGTTCCACTTCTTCTCGTTTTGTGAGATTCCTCTTATTCTACAATACTTTGACCTTTGTCAGCCCCCTAAATAATTCTTGTTACTTCTTAACCATATCTCTTTTTCTTTTACTTCTACCCTATTTTTAAATTCTACTTTTATTTTTCCCACTTACTAGTTATAATTTCTGAAGACATTTCTATCTTCCCTAATAGTTCTTAAATAATTTCCACTACCCATTCATTAAATTCCTCTCTTTTTAACAGGTAGGTGGAGAAGCACCAGTATCTCATTTTTACCCTGCATTTTTATCTTGGTTGTTATTGGTGTATGATCTGAAATAGTTATTGGATGTGTGTCAAAGCTTTTAATTAAATGCACAGGTTCCTGTGAAATATAATTTCTGTGTAGTCTAATCCCAGTTATTGTACCTTGGGGAATATTATGTAAATCTGTCTGAGTTCCTACTTGTGAAATAATGTCTTCCACAACAAATATTTCATACATTTCTTCATAAATCTACCCCCTTTTGTTGTATTTTCTCTTCTAGGTCCCCAGATACATCCTCACTGTTGCAAATTAAGTTCTAGTCCCCACCTATTAGTAATATTCCCTACTGAAAGATGATTATTTCTCCCAAAATTTTCTTAAGCTCCATGATAGCAGTTTTAGGTGGAATACAAGTACATGCCAGTGTAATCCTCCTCCTTTGTGGCAGTAGCCCCTTACTACCACAAATCTAACATTACTATCTTTTTTCCCCTTTCTATCACTATTGGAACTCCTATAGCAATTAGTTTTGATACTCCTGTTTTTCTTTGTCTGTGGTATTCTGCTGAATATCCATCCTGAAATTCTTTATCAAATTCAAATGCTCACTTCTTTCCAGATGTGACTTCTGTAGCATTGCAATTTGTGCTCTGCATTTCTTAATATAATTCAGTACTCTTACCTTTTTGTCTGTATCTGTGAAGCCATTCATGTTCCAAAATAATATGTTTAGTGTAGCCATTGTGCTCAGAGCAAGAGGTTCTCTGGTTCGATTCTCAGCTGGGGTGCCTTCTGTGCGGAGTCTGCATGTCCTCCCTGTGGTCGTGTGGGTTTCCTCCAGGTGCTCCGGTTTCCTCCCACATCCCAAAGACATGCAGTAGGTGGACTGGACACTCTAAATTGGCCCTAGGTGTGAGTGTGTGCATATGTATGTGTGCCTTCTGTGGAAGGTTGGGCACCGGGCTGGCAACTTGACTCTGTAAAACTCCACTGCCAGTCATGAGCAGACAGATGATCTACTGTGGCGACCCTTAATTAACCGGGAAAAGCCGAAAGAAGAAGATTCTAGCCTATGATATACAACAACTTTTTAAATGTCTATTTCCAGCTTTTGTGTTAGACGCATCCACTAATATTTGGCAGGTTGATCTCTTATACAGTTGTTTCTTGTCATCTCCATTTGAACTTTTCACACTTTACAAGACTTTTTATTTTAATAAATAACTTCATACCCCCAGAACTTATTAACTGAAAAAAAATACAAAACTATGTACATCTTCAAATAATGAAGTTTAACCTTCCTAATAGGAATAATTGCCCAAAACTGACAGGTGCGCGCGCGCGCGCACACACACACACACACACACACACACACACACACACACACACACACACACACACACACACACACACAGGAATAACTTAACCTAACATTAAAGTTCTCCATGCTAAGACATGTTGCGGTCTGTGCTCCTACTTGCACTAACTGCTGTCTGTTCTTGTCTTATCTTCATTTCCCTCCCAGATATAAACAACAGCTTATGTGCTTTCAGAAAACATTAATCTTTAGCCTTATAGGTTCATAGGTAGGTACTAGGCTATTGGCCCTAGGGCCTATACAAGCCTAGCCAAAAAATGTACCCTGGCTTTCGCCACCCAAGAAAATTATTTTCCTGTTCCCCTGTCGAGCAGAGCCACAGAAGTGATCCCTGGGGTGAATTTCCCATTTCCCATCCAATCATCATGATTTTTCTTGAAGAGTGCTAATAAGGAGCTCTGTTTGACATAGATAGGTAGTCTGTTCCAGAGTATGGGAAGTCTCTGGGACAGGAATCTATCCCTCCAGCATGTTCTGTTTATTGTGGTGACAAGGTTTAGGTCCCTAGATCATGTAGCTCGGAGGGATTGGGATTTCTTTAAGTGGAGCATGTCCAACAGCTCTGGGTTTGACATAGCTTTGTATGTTAGGCAGAGATCATCCTTGAGTAGGCGATATGCGATGGAGTAAAGCTGTAGTTTTTTAAAGAAGTGTTGTGGATTTTATTGCTTAGTACCAAATATACAGCTCTGCAAACCTCTCATCTTACACTGAGCATTTATTTGCCAAAGGAAAACATTTTATTACATTCAATGTCCTCTCCTTTACTTGCTTACAAAAAAAACCTGTTATAAGATTAAACCAAAGCCTTAGTCCAGACATTCAGCTATGCAAAAGTAAGAGAGAACATATCTAATATATGCACTTTTACACAACATCCCCACCTGAACAATTCAAGATTACAGCACATTAACTTAAACCTGATTTTTGTCCAGCCTTTCTTCTTTTTTTTACATTGGAATGCCTAAATTTCTTAAAACTAAAAAAGAGAAAAAAGGTACTTGGGTACTTTATCTTTATCACATACTGCAATACCTGAAAATGCTGTACTATTTAACATGGAATTTATATTCTGAAATGTCCCATGCAAATATTGTTAAGAACAAAAATTGTTTTCTTTTTTCCCTTTCTTCTTCCCTTCAGTGCCCTTCCAAATGTCCTTCCAAATAGTCATGACATGAAGTGGGGCATATATGTTTCAGTCCCCCACAAGTTAAATAAAGTAAGTCCAGTCTTTCCACACTTTTTTTTGTAAAGCCATATTTCACAAATGTGACTGATGCTTTATAGTACCATGTTTATTCACTAATTTTAGTGTTGCTCTTCTTCTTCATCTCCCTAGCCTAACCCCAGACTCTGGTTCAAGTTCAGCGTACTCCTGATTCCTCTATTGAGCTGTTCTGCTATTTTTTCTCTCTCTCAAGCATTTTCCTTTGGAACATTAGTAAAGATTTCACTGGCAATGTCCCCCTCTCAGCTTTAGTATCAGAAGTATGCAAAGCAGAGTCCCCTCCGTTTGATGGCTCACTCTTTGTTGGGCAGACTTTTCTATTTCCTCCTTTGCCTGTTTTTCATCAAAAAATTACTTTGAACCCCCTGGAAAAAAATATTCTGAAGACAGCTGGGTATACTAGCTTGAATCTCACACCTGCCTCTCCATATTCTCTGATTGCTGGGATAAATGTTTTTCTCTTCTGCCTGTGTACAGTGAATAATCATGTTCCACACTCTACTGTCTCCAATTTTTAATACTTTGCTTTTGTCATAGTTTTCTTGGGATCAATTCTTTCTGCTGGCATGATTGCATCTTTACTAATACAGGTCTTGGCTGCTTTTTCACGGCCAGTTTTGGAGCATACACATGATGTGCTCTTTCAGTTAATAATCCTGCTGTGGAATACCAGTCCAGTTTACTTGTTTGTGCTTTTATAAAATTAATACAATCTGTTGCTTCCAGTTTCTCTGTACAGTAAAAATCTCAGGTTTTCTTTGCTTGCTCCGTCCCCTAATTCTGCCATTTTTTGAAACAGTTCTTCTTGAGCAGTCTCATACTCAGTCAGCCTTTTTTCATTTCAATGTCTGATTATCTGAATATCTTTTTAAAGCTTCTTCCATTTTTCCAACCATTTTATTTGAGTTGATATGCTCATGTCAATGTTTCATGTATTTTAATAAACTCTGAACACATTTGATTTATCTTTTCTCTATATTACTGGATGCTTTTTACTGAAGAGCTACATGATTCTTCACAGTCAGTGTGTTCTCTTTGCCTTTTCTAGCGGATTCTCTTTAAGGCTCTCTTAGTTTCTTCTTTGCTGGCATCCAGGCAGTGTACTTACTAGCCAGCAATGGAATTTACTAAAACCTGCAGAGTTTTTGGCCCTTATCTCTGTTTCCTTTCCTACACTGGGAGAGCTAAAATCAAGCTGTTGATCAGTGTGCAGCCATCTTGGAAATCAGTCTTCAGAGCTTTTGGAGGAAATGATCAGATTAGTTTGGAAGATATTACTCAAGTAGAACATTTCAAATGCCTAGCTTTGTTTTTTATTGACAGAAGCCTAAATTATAAGAAACATATAACTTTGTGAACATATGTCAGGATTAAAAATTCTTGGTTTTAAAACAAGAATGTTTATTAACAATTTATATTTTCATCTATTAGACTATAACTTCCCTACTTGAAGTGCACGACTACAATCTGATATAGCAAAAAAGACAAACCAGTTAAGCACTTCTATAGCACGAGTCCCAGTCTTAACAATTGTTAAGCACCCTTACTTCAGTTGTTAAGTTTATTGTTAAGTTTAGGTCTCACTCTAGGTAGTTAAACCTGCCAGTAATGCCCAGCAGACAACAGAAGCAGAAATAAAAACAGATTTCTTTCTGCCTGCTGTCCATGCTAGTAACTTGTCCCTGACTTTCTGTAACATAAAACGTGTTATACTGTTTTTCCAACAACAATCACTAACTGTTTTATGGTTTTGAAAGCTGGCAAAACATGTATCCCCTATTTTTTCTGTTAACTATTCGCACATGGAGCAGATAACGCTTCATGCATAACAAATAATTATGATCAGATCTCCAATCATATCCCATTATATGTGTTCTTGACATGGATGCCAAGACTAATTTCTCGAGCTTCGCTGTCTAGGTGAATTTTTTGTCATCGATGTCTTGAACACATAATAAGCCAGTTATGATTGGAGACCCAATCATAATCCTCTATATTATGCTACCACTGAAAACATTTCTTTAAAATTAATCTACAGGTATCATTCCACATTATAGTTTATTTCACATTTAGTGTATAGCGGGCATTAATTTACCGTTTAACAAGTAACTGTTTGCTTGTCTTTGAGTTTGTTGTCAAGGTGTGTGAACTGGCGCAAAGATTATTTTCATTCACATCCCTGGCTCAAGGCAGGGTCAAGAGCAGATGAAGTGACAAAAGCAAAGATCCTACATGCATTCATATCAAACAGTAGTATTAATCAATGAAATGGATTTACAGTACCACCTAGATTAGCAGTGGCAATAAGAATACTCTCAGGCTAAAAAACTAAAAGGAACCAGAGTAGCAGCCATTTATACATCTGAAAAAAGACAGTTTGGTGAACATATGTGCAAATGCACTGGACATTGTCCATTGCAGAGCATACTTACAGTCCTGTCATCATGAAGATGGAGCTGGCAGGTGGGCCATTATTATTTTCATAAGTCTTGTTTGTAAGTTAGTTTTCAGTAGTTCAGGGACCCTTGGATTATGGATCATGTGCATGCGGTTTATATATGGAGGGAGATAGGACTATGATGGGTCACTGATATTAACTAGTTTATCATGGATTTCAAGAAATTCACTCCAGGAGTGAAGTTTAAAAAGTCACTTTCTTGAAGTCTGTTTAGAGAATTCAGCACTCTAAAATGTTGGTAGATGGCTTCCAGTGGATAAATTGCTGAGATGTATTGGTTAATCAGAGTACTTTCTCCCATCTCCGTGGCAAGGAGTGATAAAAGTTTGACTGTAGTTCTGATGTCGCAAGTTTGAATAGGGATTCAGATGCTGGAAGAGCAAAGCAGGGAAGGATGAACTGAATAGCTGATGCCAGCTTGCCGTCTTGCTGGTAAGGAGCAGTGGGCTTGGTCAACCAGTCACCACCATGCAAGTGAAGCTTGCACAGAGCTGGAAATGGCCAAGACTGGGGATTTAGGTTTAGCCATCCCAAGTAAGTGATGGTCCCACTTTTGAGTGTATGGGTAGTAGCTCTCTCACACACACACACACACACACACACACACACACACACACACACACACACACACACACACACACACACACACATGCAAGGGAAATGTGTTGGAGCTCAAAGTGACACAGATGCTGACATTGGTCACAAGCAGAGGTAGGGCCTTATTAAAAATTCCCTTACTACCGGGATGCCCGTCAGTGCACAGACCACCTGCATGGCTGTCTAAATGCCAGCCTTTCCAGTCAGCTTTCCCCTCTGTGATAGGGATGCCCAGTACAGGAGAATGAGTAGGCTATAGATCAGTATGGGAATATAGAGAAGCTAAAATGGCTGGCAGGCAGAGAAGTAGAAAGGGTATGTAAAAAAAAGTACCATTGGAGTTATTTCAGCCTTCTCATTGAGATCCTGCTGTGTACCAGATTGTTTTTTATCCTCGTTTCGATGTGGAAAAATTGATACTTGTAAGTTTCTGTACTGTACCACTGCTACATTTTGCAACATTATAACCTTTTGGTTTCAACCTTCTTTGTGATGCTGTTTTGCTCCAGGAATTGTGTCAGCCCTACAGTGAGGCCTCTGTTTGTTTAATGAGTGCATTATTTTCTATGCCATTTTACTATAGCTACAGCTGGGATAGTGTCGTACAGTCCTCTCAGTTGTAGATTCATATTGCAGTATGGAAACTTTATTTTCTGTTAATATTTGACTGATAGTGCTGTCATCTTATGTCACCTAGTATACTTGCCACTGGAAAAATATTTGCACTTTTTGGACTTAAGGTACTTTCAGCACGTTCCATCATTATTTTGACTTTGCCAGTGTTTGGCAAACACGGCTGTTCCTTGCTGTGCAGTTTCAGAGACACTGCAGCAAGGACTGTGGCATTTTTTGTGCCTGGAACAATGTCTAGCTAAACGGATTGCATCTTTGTACATTAGAGTATCATTGGAATGCTTTGTCAAAAAACAGTGGTTCCTTAAAGAAAATATTTTTGGGGTTATATTTATTGATGACTGGGTTCTATTTATTAATGCATGGTATTTGTATTTGCTGATTTCTGGTTTTCTTTTTTATCACTGATGGATTTATTTGAAGTTTAGAGGTTGCTTGTTGATGTATTACTTTTCAGAATATTACATTGTCAGACTTTTTTAACTTGCATTGGCTTCATGTTTGTTTTGTTTATGTGTAATGGTTCCATTTCTATTTTAATTGAGTCGAGTTGTTCAGTATTTAGGGTTAAAAATTGTAATAAACGTGAACCTGAACTTGAGAATATATAATAAACTGAAGTTATGATTAATGATATCAACATATTCTTTACAGTGCATGGAGTTTTCTGTTACGTTAGAATTTTTTATTTTATTTATTTATTTAACATTTGTTTACTTGGAAAGACCGACTTAGAACAAAGCCAATTTTCAGCGGAGGCCTGGGGAGAAACGCTCCAGACGCATGTCTTTGTAAAATGGGAGAAAACCAGAGTACCCGGAAGAAACCCACATGAACACATGGAGGACATACAGACTCCACACAGAAGGCACCCCAGCCGAGAATCGAACTGGAGAACTCTTGCTGTGAGGCGACACTACCGCTGCGCCACTGCTCCAATTCTAAAACTTCCTAGTAATTAAGGTTTCAAGTGATGAATTACAATTATTGACCAACTGTTTTTGTAATGTGGTACATAGATGGTTTCTCTTATATTTATTTACATGTTTTATAGACAACCATAAAAAACCTGTACTGCATTTTGGATATAAGTTACTTTGGCCCAGCCCCTGGACATTGTGTTTTTTTATATGTTTTACAGATATGCAGTTTGTTTTTTGCCAGCATTACTCACTTATATTACTTCCTGTCTTCAACTCTTTACAAAAATGGTATATGCTAATAATGGGAAATGACAGAAAGTAAAAAGCGTGTGTGTGTGTGTGTGTGTGTGTGTGTGTGTGTGTGTGTTTGTATGTATGCATTTGTGTGTACATATATAAATATTTGCCTGTATATGTATCTTTTTCTTATTTAACAGCTATGAGCACAATACTTGCATCTTATATCTGTGTACTATAATCTGCCTGTCATGTCTATTTCCCTACACTTATTCACATCATAGGTTTTCTGACTTCTCCCAATGCATAAGTGAGCAATAAGTGAGCAATCAAGGCAAAGGGATGATGTTAAGTGCATTCCATAAATGCACACACCTTGTTGATGATCATCATCATTCCTGTTATGTCAGTGGTATTTTGGGTTATCTGCCAAGGTAACTTACTAATGAACAGCTTTCAAAAGCCAATACTCCCTTCCCTCTCTCTTCCTGTGATGGCTGATTGGCTAAGCATATCCTGAGAAGGAAGCCTAGAGCTGTCACAGGAAGTGATTCTTCAGTCCTTTTCTGTTACTATTCACAAGACCCAGTGCTGATTTCTTTCTGGCTTACTGCTCACATAAGACCCTTTTGGGGCCCCAATTCCTCTCATTTTATTATTAGATTTATTATTCTTTTCCTATTTTTATGTTTATTTAAAACACATTTATTTTACCATATTATTTTTGTCAGTGTTTATGATAATTCCTGTGAGAATTTCTGTTTGTAGCTGTGCTTATTTGTTGTCTGTGAAAACATACTTCTTTGTAGTGTTTCTGAAGAAACTTTCAGAATTTCTGTGTAATGGGCAGTGTGTATGTGTGCTATTGGACACTATAGGCCTGTCTTTACTGTTGTTACTCTGTTTTATTTTCGTCTTTTAACAAGAAATTTCAGAACTTGTTTTTTTAGCATTTCTACATTATTTACAAATATGCTCTGTGTGTTGTTAACATCAGATCCCAATTTAACAGCGAATGAAATTATTTCAGTGTAATGTGGAAATTTCACTTTCTCTGACAAGAAAATATAGTTTAAATTGCTATTAAACATTATTTTGTGGCAATTTAATGCGGCTAAATTGTGCGAGGCTAATTTTTAACAATGGTTTGGCACACTAGTTGGTTTGGTGTTTGGACTTTGTATACTGGAAATTCTTTAACTTCTGTTAGTTTTAAAGTAATTCTGAACACATTTAAAACTGTTTTTTGCGATACTGGCACATTTTGGCAGAGTTTAATTGTATGAGGACAATATTTCTTACTAGAAACTTTAACTGCTTATTGTAATACATTATCTAGTGCTGTCAGTTTATTACTTTGGTTGGTGTTCTCTCCCATGACCTGATGAATCCTAAATCCAATTGCACCAAAAAGTAAAAAGAAAATAAAAATATGCCTCAGTCTGCAGTTAGTGATTCTGTCAGGGCCACTGCTCAGACTGCAGACCACTTAACTTTTGCCTTGTTTATTTGTAGGGTATCTTTGCTGGCCACTATGGCACCAAGGATAGAGACATCCTCCAGGGCTGTTCCAGTACCTGGCACAGATATGGGAGAACCAAACCCTTTAGTTTCAGGAGTAATCTGGGGTAAGAGACCCCTTGACAGGCATAATTCTTTGTTCCTAGCTATTTTATCCCATAATGAAGTTAACAAGAAAAACAAATAGCAGCTTTATCGTACAGCTGATAATCCGATTGTAGCTGTTTATAAGGCTGATGTTTCCATGTCTGAGAGTCTTCTGCAAAGAGATAATGCTGGTTGTGGTGTACTCGTACATGGTTCTAGTGCTAGACAGGCTGGAGACCGTTATTTCAGAGAGTGATGAGGAATCTGATGAGGAAAATGATGATTTCCTAGTTGACACTTTAGTACAGTCACTGTGATTCTCTGAGCTTAAGTTGAAACAAGTGTTCAATTTTCCTCAGATGATTGCCAGATTTTTTGCTTGGGAGCAGTCAGAAACTTCCCCAGAACTAGGCAGGGTATATGACCTTTTAGAGGATGTGATGCCCAATTCTGTGGGTACCCCTTCTCTTACCAGCTTTGGAAAATGTTTATAAAGCTGCCTGCAGGATACCTGTATGCCCGGCTTCTCTCCTGGACCTGGGTAGTCCTTGCTAGAAAAACCTTGGGCGTAGACGATATCTCTCATCTAGTATATTGGGATTTAATAGCTAAGCTTGTAAAGACCCTCTGGTCAGTAGGCTAGTAACATCCTATGAACCTATTCCAACAGTCCCTAAAAAGGCACAAGAGAAAATATAAAATCTCTTTTCTCATTTGACTGCTGACCCAGCTGCAGTCTTCACAGCTGCCTATTCCCCGTACATAGACGAGGTAGGTTTCAACCTCTTTGATTCAGTTGTCATTGGATTTTGGTTTTATATGGTATTGTAATTGGCTGTAAATTGACTCTTGCTAGATGATTCTGTCTTCAGGTGCTTTCCTCTCCTTGTTTGTGGAAGCCAAAAAGTCTGAATACTTAGTTCCTGTGACAGCTGTTGGCTCCCCCCTTCTGGATATACTCAGCTAATCAGCTGTCACAGGCAGAGAGATGAAGGGGTATGTGAGCTTTTGAAAGGTGGCCAGTACTGGATTACCTTTGCAGATAATCCGAAATGCCACAGAGTCAGTGAGGAGTTCAAGCATCTAGTGCAACAAGCAAGCGGGACTTGTACAATTTTGCCTTAAATACTAGGAGTCTTATTTTGCACATACTGTTGAAAGTCAGTTTAGTTTGTAAGTAACGCTACACTTTAGAAAAAAAAATATAAAAAGCAACCCGACCAAAAGCAGTCATAACCTTCATCAGTTCAGGTGTAGGAAAGCTTGGCTGGGTCATATGACCCCCAGTACTACCAGTTGGTGACATAGATCTGCATTTATGGATTGTGAATTTGAAGGTGGCAGGACATTTTAATATGCAGACTTGTAGCAATGTATTTGTAGCTGCAGTATACTTAAAGGGAAGTTACAACTCTTTCTGCTGTTGTTTTAAAGTCATATCTCAGCTGAAATTCAGTTCTTGTTTTTCACTGTCTTGATTTCTGTGGAGCAAAAGTGTTGGAACTTGTTATTGCAAGCTTTGCTGTCCAGTAACACATTATTCACATGCAGGGGTGGCTCAGGTTACTGGCTGCTGGGCTGCTCAACAGCCCCAATAAAAAAAAAAAAAACAAAAAAAAACAAAACCCTTTTAATGTTTTAGTTCCAAGGCAAGCAAAAAGTAAAAAAAAAAAATAATCAGCTTAGTAAGTTCCATTCACAGGGGTGGCCACAGTGATGCAGCAGTTAGCATTGCCACCTCACAGCAAGAGGTTCTCTGGTTCAATTCTTGGCTGGGGTACCTTTTATGCTGGGTCTGCATGTCCTCCCTGTGGTCGCGTGGGTTTCCTCCGGGTGCTCTGGTTTTCTCCCACATTCCAAAGACATGCTGCAGGTGGATTGGACACTCTAAATTGGCCCAAAGTGTGTGTGTGCGTGTGCGTGCGTGTGTGTGTGTGTGTGTGTGTGTGCTTGTGTCTGCCTTCTGTGGAAGGTTGGACATCAGGCTAACAACTCAACACCATAAAACTTCACTGCCAGTCATTCTGCAGACTGTTGTTGTGCTGTGGTGACCCCTAATGGGAAAAGCCAGAAGGAGAAGTAGTTCCATTCACTAGGTTGTTTCAGAACAGCCCAGGAATAAGCTTACTCCAACAGTCCATGGAGCTCTTTCAGACTGTTGTTGAGGATGTTGCAAACCAAGCATCTCACTGGGTTACTGCATGAAGCAATCAATAATCATTCCCATTGGCTCAGGTGACTGAGGTAGCCTGAAACAGAAAATCAAGGGATTTAACTATAGTGAAGAGGAATGAGTGTGGGAACTTGTATTTTTTTTTTTTTTTTTGTAATTTAGTATTTTTTGTAGGCAGTGTGCTGCTGGCTACTGCCAGCAGTATGAAGTTAAGTATTTAAATGTGCATGTGGGGGGGTCCAGATGCTCTCACTTGTCCCTCATTTTACAGAATGGCTGTGATTTTTTGCCTCATATTGTGGTCTATGTCATGTAAAGTTTGTGGCATTTCTAACAAATAAGTGAGCATTGCAGTCACTAAATAATAACAGACAGTCGAGCTTATTAACTGGATTAGTAGCTAACTAGTAGGTTGCACACAATGTATATCCATCAAAGGTCAGTTCTCTGAATATTTATTTACCAGTGCTAGTGCTATCTGTAGTTTTGCAGGGATCAGTGTTGGGTCCTTTTGTTCAATCTAGTATTTTTGACAAGTCCTGTTAGTAAATATTCTTGGCAAGCAGAGTATGCAAATGATTGTAAGATAGGTTTTATATTAGATTGTAATGGGAATTATACAGTTATTTCAGAGCTGCATCCAACAATTTTCTGGTTGGGCTGAAAACATTAACTTGAATTTCAGTCATAATAAATGTGAAGTAATATATTTTGGAAGGCCAGATGTCATGTCTAATCTTATATTACTTTACTTGAGACCATTTATGACAAAAATTTGGGAAAATTAATATCATCTGAGTTTTCGTTTTCTATCCATGCTAGTAATAGTAGGAAAGGTGCCTTTCATTTAATGGGACTCATTTATAGAACTTTGTCTTTAAGAGATGAACATAACTTGGTACATTAATACAAAATGTATATTCGGCCAATCCTGCAGTGACTCATGTCACATTATTTGAAACTATTCAGAGGAAATTTACTAAGAGAATTCATTCTACTTAACTTTTAGCTTGCCAAGAAATGTTTTGTGCACTAAATTTATATTCTGTGCACATTAGTCATTCCAGAGTTGTTTGTTTTTTCGTCTTTTCCCGGTTAGGGGTCGCCACAGCAGAATTCCGGTCCGCTAATAATTGGCAGTAGATTTTTATGGTGCCGAGTTGCCAGCCCAACGCCCAACCTTCAGCGAAGGCACACCCATTCACGCATGTCTTTCGGAGGCCACTCAACCGCGGGGAGGACATGCAGACTCCACACAGAAGGCACTCCAGCCGAGAATCGAACAGGAGAACCTCTTGCTGTGAGGCAACAACGCTACCGCTGTACCAGCGCGGCTTAAACTCCATTAATACCTATACATTTTTCACAATAACATGTTACAGGCCACCTACAATTTTTTTTATCTCAGAATTTGTGGGGTCATAGACATAACATACATTTTGCCATGTCTAAATGCAGAATGTCATTCAGGTACAAATTCATAACGCAAACACTCCAGAGATTATTGAATTGTCTGTCTATTGATGTTTGGATATCTTCTAATATTGTCTCTTTTAAATCAAATTTTTTATCTCTGGATAGGAGATTATGTTTATGTTTATAATACTTCATTTGATGAGATGGTGTTCCTTGGCAGCCTTCGGGCCTGAACACTGTATTAGAATCTGATAAGCATGTTAATGCAAAGCGTATTATGCTAGCAAGTTTTTAAATATATAAAGGTTGTAGCGGTCCCTGATTGTAGTCCATTGTCCATCATTATTGTAGCTTTTTTTTTTTTAGTAATAAGCTAAGAGGTTGAGGAATTGGGGGTGCATTAAGTTGCACACTACATTCTGACAATAGTGAGCTGGCAAGATATTCCTGTATGTCAGTTATTTATATATGTATTATTCATTTGATTGCAATCAAAGATCTGAGGTTTACAGTCATTAATTTGATTGCAATCAAAGATCTGAGGTTTACAGTCATAGGAGTGGCTTTAATCGATGGTCAAGTAAGTGTGCATGTGTGCGTTTGTGTGGTATAGATGTTGTCAGGTGTCCCTGATTTCACAGAATTTCTCTTATACTTGCACCTCATAATTTGGTCTGTTTTTTTTTTTTTTTTTGCAAGTTATTGAAGACTGTAGTTACTAAACAAAGCCGGAGAGGCAAGATTACATTGGTTTGGACATGTGCTGAGGAGGGATGCAGAGTATATTGGGGAAAAGATGCTAAGGATGAAGCTGCCAGGTAACAGGAAAAGAGGAAGGCCTAAGGATGAAGCTGCCAGGTAACAGGAAAAGAGGAAGGCCTAAGATAAGGTTTATGGATGTGGTGAGAGAGGACATGCAGGTGGTTGGTATGACAGAGCAAGATGCAGAGGACAGGAAGAAATGGAAACAGTTGATCTGCTGTGATGACCCCTAACGGGAGCAGCCGGAAGAAGAAGTTGTTACTAAGTAAGTCAGACTTTTGAGTTTCAGGCTTAATAGACTTAAAAGGTATGCTAATCAAAGCCTATTATGCTAGCAAATTTAGAATATATAAAGGCTGTAGCTGTCCCTGATTTTGGTCCATTGTCTATATATTTTTTTCTTTAATTCATGAACTAAGAAGTTGAGGTAGTGTGGGGGTGCAGTGAATTGCACACATTTTTGAGAACAGTGAGCTAATAAGATAAATTCCTCTTTGGTAGTTATGTATTTATTCATTTGATTGCAATCAAAGATCTGAGGTGTGCAGTCATACAAGGTTGCTTTAATTGATGGTCACATCTAAATGTGTTGGGAGGGGGGTAGATGCTTTCAGTTGTCCCTGATGTCACAGAATTTCTCTGATTTTTTTGCCGCACTTATTTTGGTCTATTTCTTAGAACGTTTGTTGCTTTTTCTGGATCAGTGAGGATTGGTGTCACTAAGTAATGGTGGCATTCAAGTTTCATACTTAACAGTCTTCAAAAAAGCATGCTAATGCAAAGCCTTTTATTTTGTAAAGGTTTATAAGTATATAAATGCATTAACTGTCACTGATTTTGGTCCTTTGTCCATTATTTTGTTTAGCTTTCTCCTTGAGTGATAAGCAGTTGAGACACAATGGGGTAGAGGACTTTGCAGTGAGGTGCACTGTGTTTTGACAGCAGTGAAATGAGATGATAGATTCCTGTGTGACAGTTATATGCATGTATTCATTCATTTGCTCTAATTGAAACATCTGAGGTGTACAGTCACAATCATACAAGTTGCTGCATTTAATGGTCACATCTGTGTGTCTCTTTTCTGTGCAGATTAAAATTGCTGTGGTCAATTGTTATTTTATTTTATTATATTCTTTTAACTGTAATAGGTATGCCATCAGTAAAGTTGTTTTTAATTCCTGGGTACAAGGGTCATCTGTGGATGAAAGTGATTGACATTGCTGATATTTGTTCAAGATAAGCAATTAAGTCTGGTTTTGCAGGAACAGTGTGCATATTTTTCACTTATCATCATAGCTGAACATCAGCAATGTACTCGGCAAGTGAGCAAGGTGTGTGTAATAGTAACTGATTATTGGCAGAATGTTGCATTGTCTAGTGCTGCCATCTAATAATGCTTAGTTCTCCCATTGAGTTTTTGGCTGTTTGATTCTTCCTGTGCAGAGGCTGAATGTATTCCTTGTCTCTTTGTGGATATTTCCATGTGCTTTGGTTTCTAATTCCATAGCCTCAGCTGTATAACTTATGCCTCTAATCATTTGTGCTTTTACTTTCTTCCCATAACACCAGAGTGGAACACATAATATAGCCATGATGTTATGTAGTCCAATCTCGCCTACATTCTTACCCGTGGGTTCAGAGAAGAATATTGGCTCCGACTCTGCTAAACTTTTCTAGCTCGAAGTCTTCTATTGGCTGGGCTAAGCAGGTATCCCATGCTGCACTGCTCCATATTCCCAGATCTTGTTTGCCTCTTGTGTAGCTCGGACGTGGTCTCGCTCTTGGCTGTGGCTAAGTACCCTTTTTTCTTGTTATTTGCGAAAAATACTTATAAACAAAAAGTTATTTTCATAGCTATTGTCCTTTGGTGTTGTATTGGTTTTCGGTAGTGTGTTTGTGGTATCCTGCTAACTGTTCTTTCGGGCTAGGCCCGTTTCAGTTAGAGGACCTAGTCCTCTTGTCCTGTGTTGTGCGTGCTAAACCATTTAAGTTAGAGGTTTTAGTGTTGGTTTCCCCTTAGTTCGTGGTCAATAAAACCGTTTTAGTTAGAGGTTTTTGGCCTTTATTGTCTCAGTGCTGTTCTGTCTGAGGTTTGTGTGTGTGCTGTGCAGTATACAAAACTTGTTCTCGCATTTTGTGGTGTCTGTGTCCTTTCTTGTCAGACGGTGACTTGTGCTGTGTTGGTTTTTTGCGATTACTTGTTGAAAGATGTCCAAGGATTCCAAGAAGCACAAACCTTCATGTTTTAAAAAGTGCTCTAAGTGTGGTTACAAGATGTCCATCACCGATGGGCATTTGATTTGTGTTTATTGCCTGGGAGCCATCCATCTGCAGGAGTCCTGCAGCTTCTGCCATGCTTTTAGTCCCAGAGTGCTGCAAGAAAGAAAGAAAGAATAAGCTGATCTTAAAGGGACTCTTGAAACCCTCTTTCGAAGAGGCCATGGATTCTTCTCCCAGTTCTAAATCTAAGTCTTCCAAGTCAAAAAAGAGATCTTCAGCTCCTTCAGTTTCCTCGGAGCCACCGGAGAAATTCACAAAACTTGCTTCGACCGCCTCGGCTCCACTGTCCTCGGGACCGCAGGAAGTGTCTGTGTTAATGGAACCGGCGTCGGCTCCAATTACATTGGAACCTCTTAGGAGCTAATCGTCCAGTCTTAGACCAGTTTCACCTGAGAGGAGATCTCGATCTCCCTCCCTGACCTCCAGGACTCTTTCTGATGTGGATGTTAATAGGGTGGTGCAGGGGCTCCTCCACTCACCAGTTTTGGCAAAATTGTTTTCGGCTCCAGAGCCTGTCCCAACACCTTCGATCATTCCCCCTCAGAGTGCATCTCTGTCTTCGGAGCCAGAGTGTTCCACGCCGTGTGATGTTCTTAGGTCAGTTCCGATGGCCCCTCTGGGCCTATCGGTACCGACGTCGGCTCTGACCCCGTCTGCTCCATCCACGGGGTTCGGGACTTGGGATTCTTCAGTTGGGCCCGAGGGGGACATCTCGGGACATATTTTGGTTCCGAGTCTCCCGCTCGGTGCCTCGGCTCGAGGAACCCTGTCTCCCGTCATGGTCTCAGAGGCTGGCCGGTCCTCAGACCCGGGGGGGCCTGCCTATGAGGCCATGCGGACTGCGCTGGCCAGATCGTCAGCTACATCATGCACGTCAGTCATTCTGTCCCCCACCACTCCAGTGAGAGCCTCTGATCACCACCTATCCGTAGACAGCGGAGCACCAAGGCCTAGGGATACCCCCACAAGTGGTCCCCAAGTTTCTGAGGGCCCTTCAGAGTTCGTGCCTGAGGAGCCCCCTAGAAAGAAAATGTGCAAGAGGAAGCACATAGACTCCCAGGATGAGTCTCTGATGATATTTCCTTCTCCGACATCCTGGAGATATTGAAACAAAGAGGTGACTGGCCATCCAAAGCCCCCTCCAAGGAGGAGTCGGTCTTCCTTAAGGCCTTTGGTGCTCAGCCCTCCGCCTCCTGGGTGTCCCCACCCTTCGACGAGCTCCTGAATTTAATTTGTCGGAGGGTGTGGGAAAACCCTGATTCTGTGGAACCTGTACCCAGGCACCCCAATAAGTTTCTTTCTGCTCCCCCGGGTAAGGAGTTCCTGTCCAAAGGAGTCCCTGTGGATGCCATGGTGGTGGCGGCGGCCACTCAGAAGGATGTAGCAGAGACTTCTTCCTCGGTCCATCCTCCTAACAAGGAGTCTAGGACCATGGACTGGTACGGGAAGTGTACCCTCTCGTCAGCAACCTTTACCTTACGTGAACTATCTGTCTCATTTTACTTGGCTCCAGAGAGATCTCCTCAAGGAGTTAGGAGATAATCTTGCGGGTAACATTCCTGAGGCGGTGGCCCAGACGGTTAACGCTCAGGTGTCTACCCTCAATTCCATCGTCAACTCCTCCATGCGGCTCATTTCATATGCAGCCGATGGAGCGAGTAGGGCAGCAAGCTCAGGAGTCGCCCTTAGAAGGCAAGCCTGGATGTGCCTTTGTCATTTCGCGGAGGCCTTCAAGTCTTCTTTCACTGACTCCCCCTTTGATGGTTCTTTGTTCGGAACAAAAGTGAAAGACACCCTCACCAGGTGCGAACAAGAGGGTAAGACCCTGTCTACTGTAGGGGTCCATTTTTCCCTTCCCTCTAGACCTTACCCCAAGGCCCAGCGGGGTGGGAAGATGTGGTTCAAAAAATCACAGAGGTTTTTCCCTGCCGCACAAGGTGAGTCACCCTCCAGAGGCAGAGGAGGGGGAGGTTATTCAGGGAGATGCCGCCCTAGAGGCAGAGGGGGCCCCCGCAATTCGGGAGACCGTGATTCCTTTTGCGGCTCTCCCTATTCTCGTTCCTGATGGAATGCCCGACTGTGCCTCTCCGGAGCCAGTCGGGGGTCGAATATCGCTATACCCGGAAACCTGGCAAAGCATCACCCAGGACCGATGGGTATTACGAATAATTTCCGGGGGTTATGTCATTCCCTTTACGTCAGACCCCACCTTCAATCAGAAAAATCCTGGATGTTCCACCCAGTCAAAGGGATCAAGCAGCCTCAGAGGTTTCAAAGCTGCTAGGAAAGGGAGCCATCCAGCGTGTCCCCTCCGACCAAGTTGGATTAGGGACTTACTCAAGATTCGTTTTGGTGCCGAAAAGAACAGGGGACCTGAGACCCATATTAGATCTCAGCCAACTGAACAACTATGTACAGAAGTCCAAATTCCGTATGGTCACACTACAATCGATTCTCCCATTGTTGGGAGAGGAGGTATGGATGTGCTCCATCGACCTCAAGGATGCTTACTACCATGTTAAGATGGACAGGGCATCCAGGAATCACCTACGCTTCTGGCTGGGAGCCAGTCATTTCCAGTTTCGTGCCCTGCCCTTTGGTCTCACCACAGCCCCCAGGGTGTTCACCAAGTGTATGGTGGTGGTGACTGCTCACTTGAGACATCAAGGATTCCAAGTGTTTCCATATCTGGACGACTGGCTCCTTACCGCCCCCACCAGGCATCTACTGATCCAAACAAGGGATGCTACCGTCACTCTCTGTCAACAGTTGGGCATAACACTAAATTGGGAAAAATCTGCCTTGTTGCCCTCACAGCATGTCACCTTTATAGGTGCAGAATTAGACATTGTTCAAATGCGAGCATTTTTACCGCAGGAAAGGATCAGAGTCTTACAGCAACAGGTACACACCCTGATGCCCCTGAGGAAAACGAAGGCAAGATGGGTTCTTCAACTCCTGGGGACCATGGCAGCAACAATTATGTTGGTCCCTCTAGCAAGATTGCACATGAGACTTCTTCAATGGCTCCTCTTTGCTCAGTGGTCTCTCCAAAAGCTTCCACTTTCTCACCCCGTTTTGCTCACAGACAGATGCAAATAGGATCTCAGTTGGTGGCTTTGCACCAACAATCTGGACAGGGGAAAACCCTTAGTTCCACCCATCCCGGTTGCCACAGTGACCACGGACGCCTCCCAGATGGGGTGGGAGGGGCATTATCTTGGCAGGACAGTCCAAGGCACGTGGCAAGATCACGAGATACATCTGCATATCAACATCCTAGAGATGAGAGCGGTGCTGCTTGCGTTGCTGGCACTTCAGAGCTTTCTGCCTCTAGGGACGATTGCAATACACTCGGACAACATGTCAGTAGTGTGGTATCTGAACAAGCAGGGGGGAACCAGATCTTACCCTCTGTGCAGAGAGGCCATGCAAGTGTGGCAGTGGGCAGTATCTTCCCAATGGTTTCTGGTGGAAAGCACATTCCGGGGAAGTCCAACGTGATAGCGGACAGGCTAAGCAGAGCTATTCTGATGCCTTACGAGTGGTCCCTGAATCGTCTAGTTGCAGAACGAATCTTCAGCAGATGGGGTCAGCCTTGCTGTGACCTTTTTGCCAGCCCCCTCAATGCCAAATGCAGCAGCTACTTCACGCTGATTCCCCCACAGGGGGAGTCACCCAGGGATGCTCTAGTTCACGATTGGCCCTCCGGTCTGCTTTATACTTTCCCTCCGTTTCCCTCGCTATCAAAAGTGATTCAGAAAGCGCAATCCTTGGGAAGCAGAATGATTCTGATCGCTCCACACTGGCCTCGTCAAGTCTGGTTTCCCTTTCTTTAACCCTACATTGTGGACACTCCTTGGATTCTGGACCCACAACCAGATTTACTGACACACATGTCGGGACAGTTCCACCCCTCTCTGATGACCCTCCAGTTGACAGCCTGGCTACTCCACTTCCATCATTAGTTAGGCTTCATCATTTTTCACCGGAGGTAGTTCACATTTTATCTTCCTCTCATAAGCCCTCTACTAGGAAGATTTATTCTAGCAAATGGAGGAGGTTTTCTATTTGGGCGCATACCCAAGGAATTGATCCTTACACAGCCCCGATTGCTTTAGTCTTTGTCTATGCTTTTCCATCAGGGTTCAGCATCAGCTACCATAAAAGTTCAATTGGCAGTGATTTCTCACTTTCATGTTGCTAATGAGCCTAGTCTGATGGCTCACAGACTCTGTAAGGCTTTCCTGAAGGGCACTCTATTACTCCGTCCTCCGGTCTCTGAACCTATCATGCCCTGGGATCTAAATTTTGTTCTACAAGCCCTTACTTCACCACCTTTCAACCACCTTTCAAGCCTGCAGCTACTTGTGATTTAAAGTTCTTGACCTGGAAAACAGCCTTTTTAATAGCAATCACTTCAGCCAAGCGAGTTTCAGAAATTCAAGCCCTTTCTATCAAACCTCCATACTTGATCTTCCATAAGGACAGGGTTTCTCTGAGACCAAACCCTTCTTTTTTTCCTAAAGTGGCGTCCGTATCTAATCTTAATCAATCTATTGAGTTGCCTGTATTCTTTCCCCATTTTTCAAACAAGGCAGAATTTAAATTTCATCAATTGGATGTACACAGACAGTTATGTTTCTATCTGCACCGAACAAAAGATATCCGAAAGTCTGATCAACTATTTGTCTCCTTTTCGGAAAACAAAATTGGGTCCCCTGTCTCCAAAATCACCCTATCTAGATGGATATTCAGTTGCATCTCTTTCGCCTACTCCGCAGGAGGAAAGGACCTGCCATTTCCGGTCAAGGCTCACTCTACTCTGGCTGTTTCTACATCTACAGCCTATCAAGCCAGATTGTCGATGGATGATATATGTGCTGCAGCTACTTGCTTCTCCTCACGCATTTGTTACTCATTACAAATTGGACGTGGTATCTAGGGGCAGGTCATCCTTTGGTTCCACAGTACTCAGGAGTATTTTCCTATGAGCCACCCAGGATGTAGGTGCTAGGGACGCTGTCCCACGGGTAAGAATGTAGGCGAGATTGGACTACATAACATCAAGAAGTTATGTACTCACCGTAACGTTCGATGTATGTAGTCCATCTCGCCTCACATTCTTACTTATCCTCCCACCTTCCCCCTTCCTGGAGGATCTTGAGGTTAGGTTTTTTATTTCCAGAGTTCCCTTCACCTTTAGCTTATTCTTTTTACCTGGATGTTGTTATGCATGGGGTATGAATGAGTGTTCGCAGCAAACTAGATCTGGGGATATGGAGCAGTGCAGCATGGGATACCTGCTTAGCCCAGCCAATAGAAGACTTCAAGCTAGAAAAGTTTGGCCGAGTCAGAGCTGATATTCGGCTCTGAACCCACGGGTAAGAATGTGAGGCGAGATGGACTGCATACATCGAACGTTATGGTGAGTACTTAACTTCTTGTTTCCTTCTTCGTCTTTTTTTTTTTTTTTTTATAGAGGGACAGGAAGGCAGACTCCTTTCCTAGATAGGATCTATATATCTTTTCATTTATCTTCTCTGTTTATTGGGTAACTATTGCATTTTTAGCTTTAAACTTTAAGCTTTAGTCACAACTTATTTTTCTTTGAAAGAAAAAAAATAAGGCTGAATATCTTTCTTCATACATGACTTTTTTGTTCAGGCTGTCATTAAATCAGAAGGGTGTAAAATAACTTAAAGATGTGCCTCAGAACATCTAGAACTCTGACTTCTTTGGGCATAGTAACCCTTAGACCCCCAGTATAATTCATTTGCGTCCTCCAGTTAGGCTGTTTTAAAAGCATGGGGGGCAAAGTATGAAAAAGCAAGAGGCAAGTAATATATCTGGATAGTGTGATTCTAAAGGAGGACAAAACAGGGAAGGGTATTGGTGAGTACAAGGGTAACTACTGGGCAATGGTGGGGGGGGGGGGCTTATGAAGTCTTTTGTCTAGGACTTCAGTTTACCTAAGGCTGGTCTTGTTGAGTGCAGTCAGAAGTCTAAGGTGTATATATTCAGTAAATTGGCTGTAATGAGTGGGTGCATACTGAGGCAGTCTTTGGATGAAAGTGAATACACCAACTGTTGCTTGACCATAGGTAATGTTTGGTTATTGAGCTGCTGTAATAAGGCCCCTCCCCACTGCATTTATCCCCAACAGTTAGTTGCTTCATGCAACCCCCCCCCCTTTTGCTTTGAAGTCACCAGCCACCACTGTTCATGTGCCAATCCTAACCCTAACCCTGCTGCTACCCAGTCCTACACATTTCCATAGCAAACACCTTTCCCTAAAAGTACACTACACAAGACATCATCACATACACATCACATTCAAGACTGTCACCTTATCTATCCCTTACTTTTACCCAAAATTGGAGATGCTGACACAAATACCCATGTCTCATAATGAACACAAAACACTAAGTCTAACTCTAACCTGCAAGCTTTTACACACAAACACACACACACACACACACACACACACACACACACACACACACACACACACACCCCTTCATTTAATGTTGCAGCCTTAAAGCAAAGCCCCATTTACCTCTATACAAATACAGTTCACAAACCTCAGTAGGACTTGTTGAGTTGACCATTTGATAGTTCCAAAAATCAGCCGTGACTTGATTTAAACTAACAGCAATATACTGTGTTGACCAGATGTGCTTTGATGGAGTGTGTGTGTGTGTGTGTGTGTGTGTGTGTGTGTGTGTGTGTGTGTGTGTGTGTGTGTGTGTGTGTGTGTGTGTGTGTGTGTGTGTGTGTGTGTAGGGATGCATGAACAGGTATATACATACACTTGTGTGTGTGTCCAAGAATTCTCAAAACTGAAGGAAGTGTTGCAGACTCTTTCTTATGCATTGAAGTGCACCAAAATATATTTCTGGGCAAAAGGAAGAAAAAGAGAGAGTAACTTTTATTTTAAATTCCCTGAGCTACCACACATACCTTACAATGTCTTTACTCAAGAATTTTTGGCAAAGCCTACAACTAATGGGGGCATGAAGGACAAAAATCAAGGAGTTTTTTTTTTTTTTTTTAATTTTACTCCAGTTCACTTTAAAAGTAAATCAAACAAGAGATTTTTCATCAACATGTATGTTCCTGAATTGTAAGAGCATAGAACTATAATGTCTGCCATTAACTGTCTATAATCATCAGTAATTTTCAAAAGTCTTATGAGGGAAAGGGAAAAAATATGAGGCAAACTCGGAAAGAGTTGAGAAGTATGTCACCACAAATGGGCAAACATTTATTCTCAAAACAGTCCAATAATTCCCTTCTGTGTTGACAAAAAGCAGGAATCAAAGTCCAAAGCATAAGACTCTCCCCTGTGGATTCCTTCACACAAACGTGCCCTAGTCTTCGTGAAATAGTCCACAGTGATTCTTCTTAATTCAACATAACATCCAGTACTAGTGCTTCAGGCAGGCATTTCTCTTTGTCTGTGAGCAGCCAACTTCTCTACTTTGTAGTGTTACACCTGCCTCTTAATTCAATAAAGTTTTTTTTTTTTTTTTTTTTTATCACTTGTGACATATTATCCATATTAACAGAACAAATGGAAGAAATGGGCAACGAAAACAAAACCAGTAACCAATTGAAGTTCCCCGGTAGCAGGAAAAAACGATGAAGGCAGTCTCACAGTGTAACCGCTCTCACAATACAAGCGATAATCTCCTGGTGTAAAGCAGATCCTCTCATAGGACTCTGCAATGCGTAGTAAAACAGTCTCACAAAATAAGCGATAATCTCCAGTTGTAAAACAAATCTTCTCATACGACTCTTTCTTACTAGAGGCTTCACTCCACCAGGAAAACTGCAATTAAATGTAAATCACTTGTAGTCCAAAAAATAGCAGGTAGTTCCAGTGTAAAAAACTCTTCTTTGTTCAACCACAGACGTATAAGCACTTTCATAGATAACTTCTGCTTCTTCAGATACGCTTGTATTGTGAGAGCGGTTACACTGTGAGAATATTATCCATATTACCGTACTCACAGTTGCAAACATTATACATCACATATATTCTTCTGTATTATTGAATTATCACTTGTGACCTAGGCAAACTTACATTTATGTAAAAGAAATCAAACCATATTATCATGTTCACAGTTGCAAACATTATACATCACATATATTCTTCTGTATTAATGAATTATCACTTGTGACCTAGGCAATCTTAAATTTATGTAAAAGAAATCAAACCATATTATCATGTTTACAGCTGCAAACATTATACATATCATATATTCTTCTGCATTATTGAATTATTTATCACTTGTGACCTAGGCAAACTTAGTTATGGAAAAGAAATCAAACCATATTATCATGTTCAGTTGCAAACATTATACATCACATGTACTCGTCTGTACAATGTAAACAATCCAACATTACACAAGTTGCTCAATTCCTGCCTTCCCTTAAATCTCACTCCTCCTCAAAAACATTTTCTGCATGTATTGTTCCCACAGTTTGCATTTTTTCTATGTAATTTCCCTCACCTTTTTCTAAAGATCCCATTTCAATTTCTTTTTTCCTGCGTTACAATATTTGCTACGTCAGACTTAATAAGGCCGTACTATGTCTGGGCAGTTCAGATCCTGTACACCATCTCAAAAAAAAAAACATTGCCTTAACATCCATTTGCTAACCCAGTATTTCTGACAGAGTACTCTGTAGGAAATTTTTAAAGTCTGCCAACTCAGTATACTCCCAGAACATATGTTCACAATTACCTCTTTTTTCCCCTTAACACCTCCAAGATTTGCCATCTGGAAAACTTCTTTGGAGTCTAATTAGGGTATAAAAATACCGATCCAAACACTTCTAAGCAAAAATCCTAAATATTCTAGACTTTGTTGTATTGTTTGGGAGCCATACATATATCCTCCAATTGTTTTTTTTTTTTGTGAATTGCTTATCCAGTTTCTCTTTCCAATCTTTTCTAATCTCCTGTGATTGATTCCTTTAGTTATTGTGCAATATTTCATATGCCCTACTTTTTCTTCTTTCTGCTTTTCCATTTAGGGGTCACCACAGCGATACAACAGTCTGCAGAACAATTGGCAGTGGAATTTTACAGTGTTGAATTGCCAGCCCAGCACCCAACCTTCCATAGAAGGCACACACATGCACACACTCACATCCACCTGCAACATGTCTTTAGGATGTGGGAGGAAACCGGAGCACCCGGAGGAAACACATGCAACAGCAGGGAGGACATGCCAACTCCTCACAGAAGGTACCCCAGCTGAGAATCAAACCGGAGAACCTCTTGCCGTGAGGCAGCAATGCTAACTGCTGCACCACCACAGCTGCCCATTTTATATGCCCTACTAATTATCCATTTTTTAACAGCAGCTTCTGTTCTAGATTCATCTAGAAACTCTAAAAGTGCAGGTCTTCCCATTCTGTTATCTTTCCCTCTCTAAATATTTGTTCACAATATGTTGGTTCCTTTGCCAGTTTCCTTTTATTAAATTCCAGCCCCATGTTCTGTATAACCCTAATTACAGTCATCCATATCGGCAGAATTTCCTTTCTCCATTTCTTTGGCATAGTTCTTTATTATACTTTGTTACTTTAGGAATATAATATTTTTAATTTCTCCAAGTCATTTGGATTTCTAATATCAAGATGGGACTTGACCCCATTCCTAAGCCAAAGTATGATTAAAGTTCATGAAATTAGTACGGTTTCAGTCTTTGATGTTAGCCAAAAGTGCTCTTCACAGCACTCGCAATGTGCCCAGTAATGACTCCTCCTGCAATTCATATGGAGTTACATGTATTGGCAACATATCCAAGTATGACTGTAAATTATTTTTGTAAGTCCTCTTGCCCCTACTACTACTGGTAATTTAAAGTAATTTAGCGCTTTTGTTTTTTTAATGATTAGACCTTCTTCAGAATCAATACCATAATGTTTGCACATTCCCCAGTGCAACAGTCTTGCCACATTATTATGCCTTTCAGTATACAATCCTTCCACCATTAGTATATCACAACCAGCTACAAGGTGTGCGACTGTTTCCAGTTCTGTTTTACAAAACCTACATTTGTCCTCTTCTCCCACATGTTCAGCTTTGTAAACCAATATGTATGTAGTCCACTATATTGGGCTGCCAATATTAACCTTTCATCTTTTGTTTTAAATTCATCTCTCATAACAATTCCTGTGTTAGATCTTGATCAACATAAGGTTGTTCCAAGAGTTTCCTATACTTGCAACTATATTTATGCATTTTCCACATTTCTTGCCTTCTCATCCGATCCCTCACCTTATATTCTTTCTTTTGATTTTTTGGTGCTTTCAGTTGCTGCCTGATTTTTATCTACTTGTTTGATTTCCATTCTTGCCTGACACTGATATGCTTCTGCTAAACTAAGCAGGGAAGTCATCTTAGACTTTTTCTCTTCATGTTTAAGAACTTTCACTGCATTTGGGCATTGTGAAGTCACCAAATATGTGTGCAGTCCCACGATTACAGATCTATGCATGTAATCAATTTTGAGGAGGCCCATACCTCCTTCAGAATGTGGGTATATAATCTCGGTATGCACTGATTTCTATAAATCATTTGATGAGCATGAATCATCCTTCTTGTTTTCCTGTCTAAACTGTCAAACACGTTTTGGGGCCAATCAATCACTGCAAAGCTGTAAGTTAAGACAGGAAAAGCAAATTGGTTTAGAGCTTGGACTTTATTCCTAGATGTCAATGCTGTTTTTAGTATTAATTTCAGCCTTTTAAAAATATTCTTTACTAAATTTTAGTCACATTTGCTCATATTTTATTATTGACCCTTCATCAATTCCCAAGTATTTATACACTCCCTCTTGCTCAAGTTCTTTTATATCATGTTCCTGTCCCAAGTATTTATACACTCCCTCTTGCTCAAGTTCTTTTATATCATGTTCCTGTCCCAAACTGATGTTTTCTTGGTGCTGCAGCTTTCCTGCTTGAAATGTTGCTTTTGCAAATTTATCAAGACCAAATGACATTTTTATATAGTCAGAAAATGTTTTAACCACTTGCAGCTGGGCTTTCAGTTCCTCATCCAATGAAATATATAGTTTTAAATCATCCACAAAAAGAAGATGAGAGGTTTTTACACTTTGTTGTTTCTAGGAGCCAAATTATAGCCATGGCCTAACGTGTTAAGTAGACAGCTTAATGGGTTAAGGGCAAGACAGAGTAGCAGCAGTGACAATGAGTTTCCCTAAAATATCCCCTTTTGAATTTTTATCCCTGGAATAACAATTTGTCCTTTATCATGGCTTAATTGCAAAGTGGTCTGTCACTATTTCATGGTCACTATAATGTAATTGATCAATATCTTATACATTTTTAAGCACTCTTTTATCCATGAATATGGGATACTGTCAAATGTTTTTTTTTTTTTTTTTTTGAAGTCAATCCATGCTACACTTAGATTCTTCCCCTTCTTACAGTTCTCCATTATGACTTTATTTAACAACAAATGATCCTTTGTTCCATATGACTTTCTTTTATTACCCTTTTGTTCTATTGCCATGATTGAGTTTTCTTCTAAATGACTATAAAGTCTGTCGGCATCAATTCCATTGTATAGTTTATATGTTGTTGGAAAGCAGGTTATTGGCCTATAATTTTTAGGATAACTTGCAGGTTCACTCTTAAGTAGCACTGTTTTTTCTGTTGTTAACCAGGCTGGTGTCTGTTCGGGGTGTGCATATAAATAGTTCTTACTCATGGCTAAATGTTCACACAAAGATGTTAATACTTTTAGCCAGAAGTTAGGTACTGCATCTGGGCCTGGGGTTTTCCAGTTGGAGGCTTTTCTTAACAATCTATCTGGCTATTACTTCATCCCGTTTCATCCTGTACATTTGAACAACTTATTCTCTCTTTTACGTCTTCTATCCATTTAGCATCTTTATGTTACACAGGAGCTTCGTAGATGTTTCTTCAAAATGTATCTTTTTCTTCTTTTTTTGGTGGTCTTTCAATTCCTTTTGCCTTGTTTCCTAATTCTCTATAGAAGTTTTATAGAAATAATGTTTTTTTTTTTTAATTTCTCCAAGTCTTTTGGGTTTCTAATACCATGACTGGAATGGACCCCATTCCTAAGTCAAAGTATGATTAAAGTTCATGAAATTATTATTGTTTCAATCTTTGATGACAGCCAGTAGGGCTCTTTGCAGCACCCGCAATGTGCCCAGTAATGACTCCTGCAGTTCGTATGGAGTTACATGTATTAGTAACATATCTAAATACAATTGTAAATTCTTTTTTATAAGATCCGTTGCTCCTACTACTATTGGAACTGACTGGATATCTTCCTTCCACATTGCTCTCATTTCTGCCTGGAGATCCTGATATTTTATGACTTTGTCTCTCTGTATGCAATACACTGTAGTCACTGGGTGTGGCAATTTCAATGATCAATGCTACTCTTTTCTTCTTTTCTTGGACCACTATATCTGGTTTTCTAGCATCTATCTTTTGAACTGTGATGTAGACTTCTTCATTTTCTATGATGCTTTGTGGCTTGTGTGTCCAGTGTTTTTCAGCTACTTCAATGCACTAATATTTGCACAATCCCCAGTACAACAGTCTGGCCACATTATTATGCCTTTTAGTATACAGTCCTTCTGCCATTAGTATGTTGCAGCCAGCAACGAGGTGTGCAACTGTTTCCAATTCGGTTCTACAAAACCTACATTTGTCTGTTTCTCCCATATGTTCAGTGGACTTTATAAACCAACGTGTACACAGCCCACTATCTTGGGCCACCTATATTAACCTTTCATCTCTTGGTTTGAATTTGCCTCTCCTTAACCATTCATGTGCCCATTTCTAATCAACATGAGGTTCTTCCAGAAGTTTTCTATACTTGCAACTATATTTATGCTTTTTCCACATTTCTTCCATTCTCAGCTGATCTTCTTCTTCTTCCTTTTGTTTTTTGGCACTTTCAGTTGCTGCCGGATTTTTATCTACTTCTGGTTTGATTTCCATTCCTGCTTGATGAAGATAAGCTTCTGCTATATTAAGCAGAGAAGTCGTCTTAGATTTATTCTCATGTTTCAAAACTTTCAATATGATTCGGTCTTGTGAGATCAGCAGATATGTGTGGAGTCCCACTATTGCAGATCTATACATATAATCAGTTTCAAGGAGGGCCATCCCTCCTACGGAATGGGGAATATATAATCTTGGAATGCACTGTTTTTTATAAATCATTTGGTGAGCATGGAGCATCCTTCTTGTTTTCCCTATCTAATCTATCCAACATGTTTTGGGGCCAGTCAATCACTCCAAGTAAGTCAGGACAGGAAGAGCAAATTGGTTTATAGCTTCGATTTTGTTCCTAGATGTCAGCCCTGTTTTCAGAATTAATTTAAATCTTCTGAAGTATTCCTTACTAAGTTTTATTTGAATTTGTTCATGTTTTGTTGTTGATCCTTCATCAAATGTATATACTCCTCCTTGCGCAAGTTCTTTTACATCACATTCTTGTCCCAAACTGATGTATTCCTGGCATTGCAGTTTTCCTGCTTTAAAGGTTGGTTTTGCACATTTATCAAGACCAAATGTCATTCTTGTATCATCTGAAAAATTTTGACAACTTGCAATTGTGCTTTCAGTTCCTCATCTGATGAGCTGTACAGTTTTTTAAATCATCGACAAAGAGAAGGTGAGAAGTCTTTACACTTTGTTGTTTTCTAGGAGCCAGATTATAGCCATGGCCTAAGCTGTGGAGTAAACAGTGTAATGGATTAAAGGCAAGGCAGAATAGTAATGGTGACAGAGAGTCACCCTGGAATATCCCCCTTTGAATTTTTATCCCTGGGATATTCATGACTTAATTGCAAAGTGGTCTGCCACAGTTTCATGGTCACTGTAATGTAGTCGATAAGTATGGGGTGTATCTTTTACATTTTTAAGCACTCTTTTTGTTCATTAACGAGGGATACTATCAAATGCTTTTTTTGTAATCAATCCATGCCATATTTAGATTCTTCCCCTTTTTACAGTTCTCCACTATGACTTTGTTTAACAACAAATGATCCTTTGTTCCATATGACTTTCATTTATTACATTTTTGTTCTATTGAGTTTTCTTCTAAATGACTATAACGTCTGTCAGCATCAATTCCAGTGTATAGTTTATACTTTGTTGGAAGGCAAGTTATTGGTCTATAATTTTTAGGGTAGCTTGCAGGTTCATTCTTAAGTAGGAGCATTGTTTTTTCTGTTAGCCAGGTTGGTGTCTGTTCTGGGTCTGCATGTAAATAGTTCTTACTCGTGGCTAAATGTTCATGAAAAGATGTTAATACTTTCAACCAGAAGTTAGGTACTGCATCTGGGCCTGGGGTTTTCCAATTAGAGTTTTTTTTTAACTTTGTTTCGATCTCTCTACCTGTTACTTCATCCCATTTCATATCCTGTACCTTTAAACTTCTTATTCTTTCTTTTACTTCTCTTCATTTAGCATCTTTGTTATGTTCTACAGAAACTTCATAGATACTTCTCCAGAATGTATCTGTTTCTTCTTTTTTTGGCGGTCTTTCAATTCTTTTTACCTTATTTCCCATTTTTCTATAAAACCTTTTTGGGTCATTAATAAATTGATTTTTTGCACTTTTCCTTTATATTTATCTTTGTATCTTCTAAGTTTTTCTGCCTGTGCTGAAATTTTAGTTTGTTATTTGTGGTAGTACATGATAGATTCTGGTCTGTTGTAATATTCTGCATTGCTTTTATTACATCTGTCTTTCTTAGTATTTTTGTTGATCTATTCCCTCTTCTGTAGTCTTCTAACAGTGACACTTCTTGTCTTAATTGCTTTATAATTTTCTCTATTCAGTATTTCCATGATGGTATTCGATTTCTCCCCTTCCTTTCCCTCACTACCATGAGTTCTTTTGTTAGAACTTTATCAGTTATTAATTTAGCTGCACAGTAATATATCCTGTTTACTTCTGTTATATTGCACAGATCTCTATGAAGAGTCCTAATTACTGTGTTCATTTGTTTTATCAGACTTCTGACTTTTTGGGTTTTATTAACCTTCTGTAGTCTATTTCTTTCATTGATCTTGATATATCTGTCCATGTCTATTAAATCAAGCAATTGTTCTCTTAGCTCATTTTCTTCCAAACTGAGGGCACATCCCTTGTTTTCCAATTCCTACGGTTCTATAGCATCTTCCTGTGACACAGTCTCATCAATTTCATCCTGTGCCATCCGTTGCTCTTTCATATGGGAACTCACTGGCCTGTCACTCCTCAACATTAACTGCATCAGAGTTTCCACAGTTTCCTGTTCCTTCCCTTGCCATCTAGCTTCAAGTGAATGTTTATACTGGTTTGCTGTGGAAGGCTCCAAATTATCTTCATATGGCACCTGACCAATTGCTTCCTGTTCCACTGGTTTCCCCTTAATTTGGATATCTATTACTCCATCCTGTTCTGGTGCTTAATTAGATTTTCTACACTAAATCCTTCACTTTGCAGGTACTCCATAACCTCAGTTTCTATTTCTTTAAGTTCTCCATTACTAATTTCCTTTTCTACTTTTCCTCTTTGTCTTGCTATTTTTTGTATTGTAAGGTTTTCCATGTCTGGATTCTTTGCCTGTATTTTTCTTCAAATATCTTTGGTGCTGCTCTTTTTGTATTGGTTAGTTTTGCTTTCTCCTTTCCATAAATATTACATCATATTAAATCTCTCTTTCCTTTCCCATGTCCATATTTCTTCTTCAGATGTTTCCTGATCTTCCTGTTTGTCCCTTCTTTGGGGACTGACTCCACCCTGCTTTGATGCAACCTGTGTTTAGACCTTCTACATCAAATCCTTCACTTCGCAGGCATGCCATAACTTCAACTTCTATTTTTTTTTAATTTCTGCTTTACTGATCTTCTTTTCTACATTCCATCTTTGTGATTTTATTTTTTTAATTGTAAAATTTTCCATATCCGGATGTCTTTGCCTGTATTTCTCTTCAAATATCTTTGGGGCTGCCTTCTTTACAATGATTAATTTGGCTTTGTCCAGTGCATAAATATTGCACCATATCAAATCTCTCTTTCTTTCTCATGTCCATATTTCTTTTTTATACTTTTCAAATATCTCTTGATTTTGTTGTTTATATTTTTGCACTTCCGCAGATGCTTCTTTTTTCAAACAGATCAAGGTTTCTTGATCTATATACTGTTTTTCACAAATTTGTTGTATTAATGAACACAGATTTTCATTTGAAGCTTCTGACAGTTTTTCTTGCTGAAGTATTTTTCTTTCCTGTAATGTCTCTCTTAATTGTTTTGTATATCTTGTGTCTGGAAATTCTGGGCTTTTTGCATAATAGTAACAACATATCATTTCTTTCTTATCCTCAGTAGCCCACTTTATCATCTTTATGGCTCTTCTTTGGCCTATCAGTTTTTGTGATTTTTGTGGACTGCTAATTCCTTCTACAACAGGGGGGCCATCCTCCCCTTGGGCCTAGCCTGGCCCCATTGTAGGACTGTTTCCGTATTTTAAGGATTCTACACTGTCATCTTTTCCAGTCCTGGCACCAGTGCGCCTACCAGGATTGGGCACTTTTTTATCCTGGGTCTTGTGCACCCAGCTTTCTTTTTTAGTTTTTGACCTACTTCTGTCCATGGTATATGCTATATAAATACAGTCTAGGTGTCAGTGTCACCTTGATGAGATTTTGTGAAAACAGAGTCCACCTCGTGAAGGAACTCACCAAGACTTGAGGATGAATTCAATTTCAGCAATAGTACTTTCCTTTGTTTTCTGACTTTTCATCTCTCCATTCAGCTGTTGTTATTCTCCTTAAGGATCTGCATCTGAAATAACCTCTGTCCTTATTTCTTCAATACACCCTGCTTCATAACCATCTCATTCCATTTTGAATTGCAGCTTATGCCTTGTGATCTGATGTTGCCATTTTCATTCATTCCTCAACTGTTGGTTTCAGATCTGACCCTCAGATCTGACTTGGCCATTTTATCCAGCTCATGGAATACTAAAACTCTTGAGCTCCTCCCTCACCCGTAATGCCCAAGTCACCTAACATATATCAGATCTCGTTTGCCGTCTTAGCGTACTGATGTCACTGAAAACTGTCAGGTTTAGCTAACTAGGTATTCTTGAGTGAAACTTTTTCTTAAAATTTAGTCTTGGGTCGTTCTTTGTCATAAAAATCCTATTCTTTATAGCTCTATCCTCCCTTTTTTATTACACTTTTTTGTGTAAATTTTATTAACATAGTTGGTATTCCCTTTCCTTGTACTTGATTACCACATCTGTGCTTACCATTGTTGGTAACCTTTCTCCCTTTTCCCCTTCATTCCTATTAAAGAGTTTTTCTATTTGTTATTATAGTACTTGTTATTTTAGTATTTTAAATCTCCAAGAAGCCTTCGGGTTTTGAAAAATGTACGGCCTGCAGCCATAAAATACCTTTGTCAGATGCACACTCTAAATGTGTTTATTGCTTAGGTCCTGCACATATAGACTCAAGTTGTGACATCTGCAAAGCTTTTAATCCTAGAGCGTTGATAGACTGGAAAAATAAACTGGTTTTAAGAGGTTTATTTTCTTTTAAGTCACCATCAGCATCGTCATCTGGGGCTCAAACCCAAATAAATTAGATAAAAAAGATGCTAAATAGCGTCCCCTGGATCTGACCTCTCCTTCGACTCCAGGCTTAGAATTTCCTCGCATAGTTTCAAAACCTTTGATTCTGACTCACTCAGATCCAAAGGCTAAACCAAAAAAGTCTCCTCAGATCCAGTCTCCACCACTTTCCTCTCACATACCTTCTCCTTTCTTGGATAGGTCTTCTAGACACTATTATTCAAGAGCACCATTGACAGCATCTTCCAGTCATTCTTCAGAAGCCTGACTGAAGCCGATGTGGACTGGATAATGAGGAAATTCCTCTCAATGCAAATTCGAATGAGGGTTCTTCCGGCTCCAACCTTAACAGGTCTGGAGACCTTTGTTAGTACTAACCCACCAATATTGGCTCCTTCTCCAATCCAACCTTTGATTCTGGTGCAGTCGGATCCAAAGATTCCAGAGTCATCTGCCTCAGATACAAAGATCATGATATCTTGGACTCTGGTGGCTTCTCTGAGCACTTTGGAGCCAGATGACTCTCGGAGCCATAGTGTCAGCACCCCTCAGAGCTTCAGTGGGTTCTTTGCACTAATCCCCCTGCCTGAGGAGTCACAAACAGACACTCTACTTCATGATTGCCCCCGCTGGTCTCCTGGTCTCCTTTACACCTATCCCCAGTTACCTCTAATCCCCACATTTCTTCAGAAAACAGCTTGGTTGAAGAGCACAGTTATTCCTATTGCTTCTGATTGGCCTCATCAGATTTGGATCTGATGTTGTCCTTCTCATTCTACTTCACTGATGGGTCTCTGATCCAACTCGGCCACCTCCAATAGACATAATTCGAGCTTCTCCCCTACCCACAATCCTCCACCCCTAGACCAACCTCCTTAGATCTCATTTGCCACCAACATGTTCAGATGTGATTGCAGTGTTCAGCTTCCAGCTAAGTGTAAACTTTGTTAATTTTATATAACTTGGTTAATGTTTTTGTGTAGTTAGTGTGTTTATCTTATTTTTTTCTAGTAGTTAGCTCCCCCCTTTCTCTTTAGCATTCCAGGTGCATTAGGATCCTCCTCTTTCTCCTCCCTTTCTTAGGGCGTTCTCCTCTTCTAGAGTAGAGTTTTAGACCTTAGAACTTACTTTCTTGTTGTAGTGTTGTTCTTATAGTTTGTTGTTGTAGTGTGGAAATGTTTTATAGCTTACAATTTAGACTTGCGGTTATAGTCTTTTTGATCATTTTTTGGTAGTACCATGGATGTTAAGATAAGATTCCCATTGAAGTCATCTCCCATACAAAGTTTCTAGGTGTTATCATTGATGAGCATTTAAAGTTTGACATTCATATGCAAACTAGTATTAAGAAAACACACCAAAAGCTCGGAATGCTGTATCATCACAGCCATTATCTCACTCCCTTATCCAAACATATACTCTCGATTTCCTACCTCATCCCCTCTCTCTTGTATGGAGCCCCTCTCCTCACCAACCTTCAATCCTCCCTAAAGTCAAAACTGTTATCCTGCTACAATAAAATGTCTAAGTTTGCTAACGGGACCAAATCCTCCTCCCACCACTGTGATGCACTCCACTCCTTGAACTGGCTGGAACTCTCCCACTCTCTCTCTTACATTCAGTGGTTAACTGCTCACAAACTCATTTTCAAATCCACTAACTGCCCATCCCTGTTCTCCATACTCGCCTTGCATCATCCTGACAGAATACTCAGGCCCCAGAACCTCCTCAAAGTGTACAAAACCCTTACACGTGCCAGGACAATTTCTCCTGTCTTTTTCCCTTGCTCGTTTATGGAATTCACCCCCCCCCCCAACATTTGAATCACCCAGAACCACTCCATCTTCAAGACCATGCTCCATTCCCATCTCTCTTCTCACTGGGAATGCTCATGCTCTCACCCCAACTGACTCCCTCTATTTCATTTCTGCTCCCCCATCCTTTTTTTTTCCTTTCTCAAAACTCAACCTACTGACTCCCTTCATTTCATTTCATTTTCACTCCCTCCCCCTTTTTTCCTTTCTCATTACTCAACCTATTCATCTGTTACTGTTCTACTCTCCTCTAATTCTTCCTATCTCTCACCTCATGAAACTATGAGTGCATATATGCCTGCACTCCAAATTATACTTATGTACTCCAAAATGCTTGTTTTAATTTCATGCAATGCTTTGTTACAACATCTTGTTCAAATGTTATTATTCTGCCTTATATGTTACTGTGTTTTAGTAGTTTCTGAAAATTGTATTGTACTTGTTAACTTTATTGATATTAGCTTTGTAATATTTGTATATGGAGCTTTTCTCCCCGGGGCTCCATTGAAGACGGGCTCATTTTTGGCCCAATGGACTTTCCCGGTTAACAAACTACAAATAAATAAATAAAATACGCCTACAAGATTCAAGTGGTGTACCAAGTGTGAGAGGACGATTCTGCACTTGGATGCACACGATAGGTGTGTATATTGTTTAGGGCCAGCTCATTTGGATACCAACATCTGTGAGGGGTTTAATCCTAGAGCTATTCATGAAAGGAGGAATAAATTGATTTTGAAGGGCGTATTCCTTGCTTCTTCTTCTCCAGGGACTGACCCCCCACCCCCACCCCACCCAGCATGGCTCAGAGGAGAAGAAAAGGCACCTTAAGGAGTCCCAAGCATCTTTGGAGCCACCTTCTAGGGCTCAGAGGATTTCAGATCTGACTACTTCAGCGCTGAGGCTTTTGTCAGCCCCATTGGATCCAATTGACTTAACAGCTCCGAGTGAGCCTTCTGCCCTCGAATCCTGTGTCTCTGGATTTGAGAAGTCCTGTTCAGATTCATAGTTCCTGGATCCACAGTCTTCTTCCAGGTCTCCAGGGAAATCCATTGTCTCACTTTCTCCAACTTTGCCATCCTAGATGCTACAGACTCCAAGTAATTTACGTCCATCATCATTGGCTTTCTCCTGGCCCTCTCGGAGCCTAACTTGATGTGGACAAAATGATCAGATCCATCATTAAGGCCCAGATTCAGATGGGGGTTCTTCCAGCTGCATCCTCTCATGAGTCTGAGCCTGTTCCACCTACTTCTTTATCTCCATCTATGATCTGTTTTACTTTTGGAGCCCCAGGGTGGTAGTCTTCCAAGGGATTTGGGGTCTGATCTGAGGACGTTTCCTTCCTCGACTCCGACCATTACCTTGATCACCTCTGCTCTGAGATCTTCAGGTCAATGTGTGTCCTGGACCCAGGATATTGCAGCCAGGTCCAAGGGGCGAGGTTCAGCTCCAGTATTCTCAGATCTGTCCTTTCCCCATGGAGCTTCAGCCCTCAATAGCACTGGTCCAGTTCTGTCTGGGAGTCTGGGTTTTGGTGGGCTCCCTCCATCTTCCTGTGTGGCTTCTGCTATGAGGGACCTCAGGACGATCTCACCAGGGCCCTCGGCTTTCCAGGTTATAGAAAAGGCTATCTCTGTTGGCAGGCAGCCAGACTCTTAGACTGCTGCTCCGCCTTGTATGCCCCCCTTGGTCCAGGGTCTTGGATCTGCTTTATCTGTCCAGGATCAGCCTGTCTCAAAGGACCTCCTGTCTGTTCCACCTGAGGGTGGCCCCTTCCTCTTCTGGCTTTTCTCCTGAGTATCCCACCGAGGAGATGCCACAGAAGAGGATGTGCAAAAGGAGGCATATTGACTCCCCTATGGAGTCCATCACCAAGGATATGGATTATGATGAGGGAGATGGGTCTCCCAAATTGCCACCAGACAATGTCACTTTTTCTGACTTCATAGAGATCTTGAAATTAAAAGGTGGTTGGTTGTCCAAAAACCCCTCTTCAGAGAAATCTGTATACTTCAAGGCCTTTGGGACAGCACCTTCCATCTTGGGCTGATGTAGCCACAATATTTTAGTTCCTCTAGCCAGGTATTATATGCGTATTCTCCAATGGACACTGTTTGTTCAATGGTCTATTCTGTTTCATCCCCTATCTGCACTTAGACTGACAGATGTTTGCAGGTCCCATCTATGCTGGTGAAGTCATGCAGATCTGACGATAGGCAAGCCTTTCACTCTTCCTCCCCCTTCCTCCATTGTGACCAGAAATGCTTCCCACTTGGGGTGGGGCATTTTCAGGGGAAGATGGTCCAAGGCACATGGACCCCGACAGAGACCAGTCTGCATATCAATATTCTAGAGATTAGAGCTGTTCTTTTATCATTGCAAGCCTTCCAGGAAGTTCTCCCTCTAGGGACAATTGCTGTCCATACAGACAGCATGTCCGTAGTCTGGTACATCAACAAGCAAGGAAGCATCCATTCATACCCTCTCTGCAGAGAGGCCATGAGGGGTTGGGAATGGGCGATCTCTTCAAACTGCTTTCTACTTGCAGTGAATGTACCAGGGAAATCCAGCGTGCTAGCAAACAGACTCAGCAGATCTATACTGATGCCCCATGAGTGGTCCCCGTAATCAGTCAGTAGCAGACGAGATATTTTACCCTTGGGGCCTTCCCTGCTGTGATCGTTTTGCATCCCCTTACAACTACAAATGCAGCAGTTACTTTGCTCTGATTCCCCCCTTGAGGGATTCCCCAAGGGATGCTCTTGTCCATGATTTTATGCCTACCGTCCTCTTCTTTTTATTCCTTAATTTCTCCAGAAAGCCAAGCAGAAAGCCAAGCAGTTGAAGAGCACGGTAATCCTCATTGCCCCATTTTGGCCTCATCAGGTGTGGTTCCCCTCCCTACGGTCTCATCTCAGACATCTTCAATGGGTGCTGGAACCCAAATCAGACCTCCTTTCTCACTTGACTCTAGGACTTCACCCAGATCTCCACACACTCAAATTGACAGCATGGTTTCTCCAGTTCCCATGATTTCTAGAGGGTCCAGGCTTTCTTTCCCAGATAAAACTATCATTTTAGCCTCTCAGAAAGCATTGACCAAAAAGGTGTATGAGTAAGTGGAAAAGATTTACTGTTTGAGCTGCCAGTTATCATGTTGACCCCCTGTTCGGCCCCAATTCTTTCAATTTTGTCCTTTCTAGAATCTTTGTATAACCAAGGCTCCAGTTTTGCGACAATTAAGCTTCAGTTGGCAGCCGTATCCAACTTCCATTCAGGATTATCTTCTGGAACAGTTGCTTCTTCCAGGTTATGTAAAGCCTTTCTGAAGGGTATTTTTCCTTTGAGGCCTCCAATCAAAGACCCCAATCCTCCATGGAATTTGAATTTCGTTCTGCAAGCCTTAACCCCAAAGCCCCTTTGAACTGGCCAATAGTTGTGACTTGAAATTTTTGTCTTGGAAATCTGCCCTCCTTGTTGGCATTACTTTCAGTTAAAAGGGTCTCTGAATTGCAAGCTCTGTCTTTTAAACATCCCTATGTCATCTTTCACAAGGATAGTGTTTCTCTGTGTACTAATCCTTCCTTCATGCCAAAGGTAGCCACTTCAGCTAATATAAACCAATGCATTCATCTACAAGTTTTCGTAAGTATTCCAGCAAAGGGGAATACCTTCCATGTTCATTAGATGTTCACAGACAGCTATATTTCTACCTTCACACGACTAAGCAATTTAGAAAATCAGAGTTATTTGGCTTCTTTTCACCTAATCACAAAGGTCAAGCTGTGTCTAAGTGACAATAACAAGGTGGATTACTAGCTACATATCCGTTCCACTAGGTCTTTTGCCGTGTCTGTGGCCTTTTCCTCTAGAATTTCCATTGATGACATTTGTGCCACATACACTTGGTCTAATTCTCATACCTTTGTGACCATTACAAATTGGATGTTGTGTCCAGGAGCAGGACTTCCTTTGGCTCATCGGGGCTCTGGCATATTCTTCATTGATGCCACCCAAGAAATCATGTAGCTGGGGACTCTGACCCATCAGGGAAGCAGAATGGGAAGGACAACATCAGCTTTTCTAGTTATGTACTTACCATAACTTGGCATGTGTGTTGTCCTCTTCTCATTCTGCTTCACCTTCCTGCCCAACCATCCCACTCCAAGCAATATTTTTCCTTCCAATGACCTGGATTAGCCTGTGATGGACCTTGGGTCCAGGTAGAGCTCTTCAATTTCTCTCTTTCTGAATCTTATTCATAAGGGGCAGCAAACTTAATCTTAGGATGTTGGGCTAATGATGCAGGATTGTGGGTCAGGGAAGATCTCTAGCCTGGAGGATTAAGTCTGCTGGAGGCGGCCGAGTTGGATCCGAGACCCATCAGTGAAGCAGAATGAGAAAAGGAGAACACAGATGCCAAGTTATGGTGAGTACATAACTAGAAATTTCCCTTTCTTTGGGCTCATCTACTTCGCCCACCATGGATTCTGGATCCATTTCCAGATCTATTGGCTCACCCAGTGGACATGACACATCCAGACATTCCAGGTCTAAATTGACCGCATGATTTCTCCACTTCCATTGATTGCTAGCCCCCCCTCCCCCCGTCCGCCACATTCTTTTGGTTTCCCACAAAGCTTCCACTAGAAAACTTTACAAAAGTAAATGGAAAAGATTTGTTTTTGAGCTTCGCAAAAAGACATTGATCCCTTTTCACTACCAGTTCATACAGTACTTGAAATTTTATCTGCAATTTTCAGTGACGGGGATAGCTCTTCTACTGTTAAAGTACAATTAGCTGCCATTTCCAATTTTCATATAGGAGTAAAGAATTCACATTTAGCTTTTTCCAAGCTTTGTAAAGGCTTTCTAAGCAAACCTTTTCTTCTTAGACACCCATTAAAAGACCCCCACTCCTCTGTGGGATTAAATATTGTTTTACAATTATTGAGACTAACTCCATTTAAGCCAAAATTTTAACCTGGAAAACTGTCTTTTTAGTGGCCATTACCTCTGCTAGAAGAGTTTCAGGCCCAGTCTTCCATGCCACCTTTTTTTATTTTTCATAAGGATAGGGTGTCCTTACGATCCAACTCCTCCTTTCTTCCTAAAGTGGTGTCAAAGTCCAACATCCAACATTAATCAGGTTATCAACCTTCCAGTTTTCTTTTCAAATTTCTGTAGTAAAGGAGGTGTACGTTACACCTTTTGGATGTTCACAGACAATTATGGTTTTATCTGCACAGAAACAAAAAATTGAGGAAATCGTAACAGTTATTTATTTTTTTTCAGAGTCAGAATTAGGCAAACCAGTTTCTAAAGTGACTTTAGCTAAATGGCTAACTGATTGTATTACCTGTGTTTATGAAAAAATAGCGTTTGTCTTTACCAAAACCGCAAAACACTCATTCCACCAGGTCTATGGCAACTTCTTCAGCCTTTTTATTTAGATCCTCATTGGATGATGCTTGTGCAGCAGCAACTTGGGCTAATCATCATACCTTTATTGTTTATTACAAATTGGACCTAGTCTCTAGGGGAAGAGCAGCCTTTGGCTCAGTGGTGCTCAGGAATATCCTTCCTTAGAGTCCTCCTGGGATGTAGGTAGCTGGGGACTCTGAACAGTTGAGGAATGAATTGAAATGACACCATCAGATAAAAAAGTTATGTACTCACCATAACTTTCCATCTGTTTTGTCCATTTTCATTCTTCCTCAACTTTCTTCCCTCCAACCCCCTCCATATTTGACTTTTGGAAGGACTGAAAGATGCTGAAGGAACCAATATTCTTGCTGTTGTTTCAGCATTGCATAATGCTTACAGGCTTAACAGGCAGCAAACAAGATCTGAGGTATGTTAAGGCATTATAGGTAAGGGAGGAGCTTGAGAGTTTGTGTTCCACGAGCTTCAAAAAGGCGGAAGAGTTGGATCTGAGGGTTTGATCTGAACCCAGCATTTTGGAGAAGAATGAAAATGGATAGCACAGATGGAATATTATGGTGAGTACATAACTTTTTTATGTATAAGAGCCTTAACTGTGTAGCTCTAAAGTATCCCTTCAAATCAAATTATCCTAAACCACCTTGTTCTTTTTGAAAGGATCAGCTTATCTCAGTTGACTCCTGCCCTGTCCTGTTCCCCTCACAGATAAAATCCTTCAACTCGTTATTAGTTATTATCCACACCTTCTCCTCTGGTTGATACAAGTGTATAAAACTAAAGGGACTTAAATATATACCATAGACAAGTGCTTCTAGTTTCCAAGCTTTTGTATTATTATTTTTGTTTAGTCTCTTCCCACATATCTTTAGCTGCCATAACAGAATCCTTATTAACCCATACTCTTAAATACCTTATTTTATCATGTCCCCATAAATGTGAGTGTTGCTGAACTTAATTCACATGTGGGTACATAGTTTACAGCTATAAGCTTTGATTTATCTTCATTAATTTTACATCCAGAAAAAAATTGAAACTGTCTCAGAAAGGTCCACAACACTGAGATGTCCTTTTCTGGTTTTTATCAGGTACAAAATAATATCTGCAGGTAAAGCCAACATTTCTGGAATACCATACCAATTATATCCTTGAATTTCTGTGCCGCTTATCTTCTTTGCCATTGTTTCTAAGTATAACACAAATAACAAAGGGGAAAGAGGACACCCCTGCCCTGTTCTTCTGTTTAGACACAACTTACCAGAGAAGAACCCTCCCACTTTGATTTTTGCCTCTGATCCCTCATATATCCTCCTAATTAACCTCATTATTGTACCAATAAATGCAAATGTTTCCATTGCCCTACTCATAAAATCTCAGCTTATTCTCTGCATCAAAACCCACTAACAACAGTGGTATTGTCTTATATTCTGCTTCCCTCTGGGTCATCATTGTTTTATTAATGCCGTCAAATGTTTGCATCCCCTCCACAAAGCCACAGTGATCCATATCTATCAACTTTTGGCAACACCTTTCTCATTCTTTAAGCCATTATAAATAAAAACACTTTATAATCATGGTTCAGAATTCAAATGGGCCTATATGAAATCAGATCTGGTGAGTCTTTACCGTCTTCAGGTATTACAACCACCACAGTTTTTTTCCCAAGATGTTGGTGCTTCCCCTCCTTTTAAAATACTGTTAAACAAAACCTTCTCCCTAGTTTCCAAATGTCCACTGGAATGCTATCAATTCCTGGAGACTTTCCTGCAGATTGGTTATCCATCACCATTTTTATCTCATTTCCTCCTGTCTTAACTGTTAATTGTTGAGCCTCATCTGTCTCTAACATTAGCACATTTATGTCTTCATAGGTAGGTACTAGGCTATTGGACCAAGGCCCTAAGTAAGCCTAGCCAACAAGGTTCCCTGGCTAATGCCACCCAAGAAAGTTATTTTCCTGTGCATCTGTCGAGCAGAGCCACAGAAGTGATCCCCAGGGTGTATTTCCTATTTCCCATACATTTTTCTTGAAGAGTGCTAATGAGCCTATGAGCTATGAACTATGAGTAACTTTGCTTGACATAGATGGGTAGCTTGTTCCAAAGAATGGGAAGTCTCTGGGACAGGAATCTGTCCCTCCAGCATGTCCTGTTTATTGTGGTAACAAGGTTTAGGTCCCTAGAGCGTGTAGCTCGGAGGGATTAGGATTTCTTTAGGTGTAGCATGTCCAACAGCTCTGGGTTTGACATAGCTTTATATGTTAGGCAGAGATCACCTTGGAGTAGGCGATATGCTACGGAGTAAAGCTGGAGTTTTTTGAGATGGTCAGTGTAGGGCATCTTTTTGAGGTCAGTAATCCTATTTGTGAGGTACTTCTGTGGCCTTTCCAGCTGCTGCAGATGTATTGTGAGGTACATTCCAAAAGGGACATTGTACTCTATAATGGGTCTAATGAGTGTCGAGTAGAGGGGAGCAATGACCTCTTTTTTCCTAGATGAAAACCCTTTTGTGATGAGGTGAGCCATGTACAAAGATTTTCTGACTACTGTGGCAATGTGATTATCAAAGGAGAGACTACTGTCTACCTGGGTCCCCAGGTCTCTTATCACACATTTGGCATTAAGTAGACATCCGCCTATGTGGTAGTTCATGGGTACAGAGTTTTTACCAAAGGGGATGACAATGTACTTTTTGGCATTGAGCTTGAGGCCATGGCTCTGACACCAGGCATCTGTCTCAGTGAGGCCCTTCTGTAGGATGTCCACATCATTTGGGGACTTGACTATGGCTCCTAGTTTGTAGTCATCTGCGAACTTCATTACCAAAGGCCTTCTATGTTAGCCTGTACTTCAGAGAAGTAGATACCAAACAGGAGTGGTCCCAGGACTAAACACCGTGGTACTCCACTTGTCACTGGTTTGAAGTCAGATTTGGAGTCTGCAACTTTTACAGTGTGGGTTTTGTCAGTGAGCCAATTGGCAACCCATCTTGTGATCGCTATAATTCCCGAATGGGGGATGGTATCGAAAGCCTTGGCGAGGTCAAGATAGGCTGTATGAACCATCTTACCCTCGTTGACAGCTTTGATGACTGTCTCAAAGAAGTCATTCAGGTTCAGGAGGCATGATCTGCCTTTCACAAACCCGAACTGGGTGGGGTCCAGAGTTTGGAGGTTACCAATATCTTTGTTTGAGTTCCATGATGATACATTCCATGGCCATACAGATAGGCTAATAGGGTGATAATTCCCGGGATCAGTGGTGGCTCCCCCTTTGTGTAGTGGGATAACTGTTGCTGCGTGTTGCTGGCTTGCTCAGTCTTACTAAACTCATGGTTATTATCTATGTACTCCCTTTTTTTCTCTTTAGCACTCTGCAGTTGTGCCTCTTCTTGTTCTCTGAGATTCCCCTTATTCTGTAATACTGTAAGCTTTGTCAGTCCCTCTAAATAATTCTTGTTACTTCTTAACTATATTTGTTTTTCTTTTGTTTCTACCCCCTTTTTAAATTCCACTTTCATTCTATCCTACTCTCTTGCTATAACTTCTGGAGTACTTTCTGTCTTCCCTAATAACTCCTGAATAATTTCCACTATCCATTCCTTAAATTCCTGTCTTTTTAATAGGTAGGTGGTGAAGCACCAGTGTCTCATCTTTACTTCTTTAGCATGCATTTTTATCTTAGTAGGTATTGGCGGTTGATTTGAAATAGTTATTTCAGTGTGTGTCAGAGTTCTCAGTCAAATGCACATGTTCCTGTGAAATATAATTTTTGTCTAGTCTAGCCCATTTATTGGAGAATTATCACTGAATCCTCTCAGAGTTCCTACTACTAAATTCACTTCTTCCATACCAAATATTTTCATAACTTTCTTCAGAAGTCTACCCTCTTCTGTGTTATATTTTCCCTTCTAGGTCCCTCAGATACATCCTCATTTTTGCAAATGAAATTCCATACCCCACGTATAAGTAATATTCCCTGTTGAAAGCAAATTCTCCCAATTTTAAGCCCCAAAATAGCAGCTTTAGGTGGGATGTAAATACATGTCATCATAGTTCTCATTCCTCGACAGTAGCCCCTTACTACCACACATCTGCCATCATCATCTTTTTTTCCTGTTGTGTCACCTTTGGAGCTCTAGCAATTAATATAAGTACTCATCTTTTCCTTTGTCTTTGATATTCTGCTGAATATCCTTCCTGAAATCCTTTCTTTATCCAAATTCACATGCTCATTCTTTCCAGATGTGTTTCCTGTAGCACTGCTATTTGTACTGTGCATTTCTTACTACAGTTAAATATTCTTTCCTTTTTGTCTATATCTGTGAGACCATTCAGATTTCAATATAATATGGAAAGTGCTGCCATTATGATGAGGTAACTGTTTCTACGTGTTATGTATGACATTTTTTTAGAAATCTTTTTCCAGCCTTTGTGATACATGCACTCGCTAATGTCTGGCAGGTAATCTTTTAAATTGTTTCTTGTCCTCTCTGTTTGAACGCGTCACATTTTGCAAGCTTTTTTGTTGTAATGAAAACCCTCAATAACACACCCCAGAACCTATTGACTTAATATAAACACAGAACTATGTACATCTTCAACTGTAAAGTTTAACCATTGTAATAGGAGCAATTGTCCCAAATAAATAACTGCACACAGAGACATTATCTGATGGAATGGTAAGGTTATCCATGCTAAGGAGCATGTTACTGCTTATGCTTCTACTTACACTAATTGCTGTCTGTTCTTATTTTATCTTTATTTTCTTCCCATATGTGAAAAAGAACTTGCATGCTTTCAGAAAACATTAACTTTTAGTCTCAAAGAAACAAGTGCTCTGACTTTTTATTGCCCTATAATCAGCTTGTCTCCATGGAAATATAAAAAAAAATGTAACCCTCGGCTGCAGGCTTCTAAAGTCATGCTGCACATTTATTTATATAGGAAAACTTTTCACTAAATTCAATGTTCTCTTATTTGTTCCCACTTAAAGCTTGTTATTAGATTAAGCCAGGGTTCTTAATCCAGACATCCAACCATGCAAAAGACAAAACCTATCATCTCCACATATATTATGACCTGCTTACTTTAACACCCCATCCCCTACAACCCAAAGTTATGGCCTGTTCAGTTAAACATGCTTTTGTCCTGCCTTTTTTTTTGTGTGTTCTGCATTGCAATGCCTACATTTCTTAATCTATATCCCATGCAACTAAGATCTGAAAATGCTTTATTATGTAATGTGTAATTTATACCATGTAAAGTCTTATAGAAATACTGTTAAGAACAGAGATTGTTCTCTTCTTCCCTTCCCTTTAGTCTCCTTCCAAACATTAGTGACATGAAGTGGGGTAAAAGCGTTTCAGTACCCCATAAATTTAGCCAATTCAACAAAAGTCTGTTATTTCCACTTTTTCCTTGTACAGCCACGTTGCAGAAATGTAACTGTTTTTTTTTTTCATCTTACATTTATTCACTAATTTCCGTGTTGCTAGTCTTCTTCCTGTTCATCTACAACTCCCAGCTCCAGACTGTGGTTCAATTCTAAGGTACTTCTGATTCTTCTAGTCAACTCTTGTGCTTTTCTCTGTCAAGTATTTTTCTTTGGAACATTGGAAAAGATTTAACTGGCAACTCTCTCTGTGAGCTTTATAATCAGAAGAATGAGAGGAAGAGTCCTGTTGTACTTGATGGCTCATGTTTTGTTGAACAGGCTTTTGTATTCCCTTTTTAGCCTGCTGTGCATCAAAAAATGACTTTGATCCTTGGGAAAATGTTGTGAAGACAGCTGGATACAGCAGCTAGAATCTCAAACCTGCCTCTCAGCATTCCTTGTTTGCTGAAATAAATTTTCTTCTTTTCTCCCTGGTGTACAGTGAATAATCATTTTCCATAAACACTCTGTCTCTAACATGTAATACTTTGCCCTTTTGCCAAAGTTTTGTCAGGATCAACTCTTTCTGCTGGTAGGCTCACATCTTTACTAATACAGTTCTTGGCTACATTCTCATGGCCAGGTTTGGAGCATACACACATTGTTTCCTTTCAAACAAATCCTGCTGTGGGATACCAGTCCAGTTGCTTATTTCTGCTTTCATAAAATTAATATAGTCCATTCCTTCCAGTTTCTTTGATACAGCAGGAAATATCATGTTTTCCCTGTATACTCTGTCTAATTCTACCATTTTTTGAAACATCTCTTCTTGAGCAGTCTCATACTCAGCCAGCTTTTTCTTCATTTTGATCTCTGATTTTTGCATCTATCTGTTTAATGCTTTTCTCCATTTTTTCCAACTTTTTGTTATTTGAGATAATATACACCTTCAGTGTTTTGTTTATTTTAATCAGCACTGAGTACACTGGACTTCTTTTTTCCTCTAGATTACTGGAAGTTATATCTTGCACCAGAAGTAGAGCTTTAACTTCTTTTTTGATGAATAGCTGCAGATTTCTTCCTAGTCAGTGTTTTCTTCACCTTTTCTGGTGGATTTTCTTTCAGACTTTCTTAGTTTCTTCTTTGCTGGCATCCAGGGCAGTATACTTCATAGCCATTAACTGAATTTACTAAAAGTGGCAGAGTTCCTGGCCCTTATCTCTTGGTTTCTTTTTTCATACAGGGAAAGCTGAAATTAAGCTGTTGATCAGTGTGTAGCCATCTTGGAATCCCCGTTACACCTCTCTGTTTCATACATCATTCATTTATATAGTTAGTTATATTAACTATACCATGTGGAATCCAGTCTTGTCTGCCTAAAATGAAAAGGCATTGACCTCCTTAAGTAGCAGTTTTGTTTCACTGTTCATATCATGTTATAAAGCAAAAGATAAATGTCAATATAGATAATGTGTGTATATGCATGAACTTGATTATCTCTTCTCTCCAATCTGACTGATGGGTTTCTGGACCACTTGTCAGATCACAGCTGTCAAAACTAGTGCTCCATTCTTGGGCTCCTTTCATTTTTCCCCTGCCATAATTTACTTGCATGCCTAGTTAACTCAGATCTTATTTGCTGCCTAAGACATTTTGACGCAGGTCGCATATTAGAAGCTAAGTACTCCACCTCATTTATTTTTATAGGAATTCTGGTTATATTTGAATCATATTGTTATCATAATTTTACTAGATAACACGTGATGCAGATGTCCTTCCATATCACTGTTGCAGTATTCTTAACCTAAGAGATCTCCTGCCAAGGATAGCCCAACATTCAGCCAGTATACAAAAACCTTCAGCTCTTATAGGTGCCATATGTCACACGTATGTTCCCTGCACAAGATGTAGAGCCAAAAGGTGACGTGCAGATGCAAGCATTCAGAACTTATTTGCTGCCAGTCCGAATGGTATTATTGTCCATTGGTCTTACCTCCTTTTGCTGTACTGGTCACAAAGCCTTTTTTTTATAAGTGCCCCATTGGGGTTTCTTCATTTTCTTTTTATTTGTTATTGTGTTCATGTCATCCAGAAAGAGAAAATGTCATTGTGGGAGTCAGATTCCCCATAAAGACCGTCACAACCAGCATCTTTTTTTATTTGGGTGCTTCCCACAATCATATGCAGTGTTCTATCTGCCATGCTTTTGTGCCTAATACCCTAAGTAGTCACCTGTCCTCTTGTCCATATACCTGAAGAATCAGCGTCTTAAGTTGTTGGCTTAGAAGGTGGAATCCTTCTGTCCAGAGGGCCAGCAGTCTGTCAAGAAAAAGGCCAAAAAAGTCAGGCCCGATCTAGCTGCTGTCTGATCTCCCCTGGACATCTCTCAAGAGGTTGGTGAAAGCCCTGAAAAATGTTATTCTTTGCTTCGTATTCAAACTTTGCCTGATGACATCAAGGCCAAACTTTTGGATGCTGCTTTGGCTAACAAAAGTGTTTTTGGAACCGCTGCTGCTGCTGACCTATTCAAGTCCAACAAAGATGAGTGAACCAGCATGCAGGCAAATCCAGTGATACACCAGCTGAGTCCAAAACGAAAAAAGAAATCACTGGAAACCAGGGTAGAGTGAGCTAAAATCCTTTAATAATTCCAAACAATTTTCCAGGTGCGCAGAATGAACTGAAGTCCTTTAATGATTCCAAGCAATTTCCAGATACGCAAGTAAAATCTTTTACCCAGAGGACTTCTTCAGGCCCATAAATCAACTAACAAAGGCTAGCGTATGGTTTAAATACAGTGTAAAAGTCACATGTCTAAGTTAATAGGCAATTAAAAGTCAGTTTAGTTAAAGGAGAAGTAACAAGAAAAAACATTATGGCATATTGTGATAAAATCTTGTAGTTATACATTTAAAAATTACACTTATAAATACACATGCTTGTGTATAAAAAACACACAGTATGCATAAAAAAATCCACATTAATAAAAGTCACATCAATAATGAACGTGTGTGTGTGTGTGTGTGTGTGTGTGTGTGTGTGTGTGTGTGTGTGTGTGTGTGTGTATGTGTATGCATAGGAAACTGAAAGTATACATGCAAAATAGATGCAGTTAGGTAATACAGCCCAAAGTGTTGAAGTTAAACCTACACAGATTCATGTTTATCTTTAAGTATCGGTTTTAGAGAGGCTACGCCATTTAGCCCTGGGATGACGTGGGCCCTGAATTGTAAAATTCAATTTAGTTCTTCTCTCTCTCCAAAGGATTATGTTGTCACCTCTTATGTTCTCAAATAGAACTTCTAAAATTAAAAACTTAAAGTTATGCGATGGTCCCTTCTTAAGTGTATGTTTGCATAAAGCATTAGTGGGTATATGTCTGTTAATTACTGAGAGGTGACTAGATATACGATCTTTGAATTTTTTATTAGTTTTTCCTATATAAAATTAATTACAATAGGAGCATTTTGCTAAGTCCACCAAGTTTCTTGTGTTATAGTTACCATAGGCTCTGATTTCAAAGTCTGTGGCTGTCACTGGGTGCACTGTTGTTTTTCTTGTCAGTATATGTACAAACCATGCAGTTTCCTCATTTGTAGGTTCCTTTTTTCTGAGAATTAAATGAGAACCATGATCTAGGTTATTCCTTATAATATATTTTTTAGGTTTCTATGTCTCTTATGTGAAAATAAAGGTTTTGGAGTGATAAAGTTAATGAGTGCAGGAACATCTTGGAGTATATGCCAGTGTTTTCGAATAATGTTCTTAATGGCTGAAGTGTTTTTGTTGAGAACATAAGAGGTGACAACATAATCCTTAGGACTGCGAGAGCAGAGCTAAATTGGATTTTACGATTCAGGGCCCATGTCATCCCAGGGCTAGATGGCATAGCCTCTCTAAAACCGATACTTAAAGCTAAATATGAATCTGTGTAGGTTTAACTTCAACATATTTTGGGCTGTTTTATCTGATTGCGTCTATTTTATATGTATAGTTTCAGTTTCATATGCATATATACATAAACAGGGTCTATATTAGAACATCGAAGTTTCAGAATTTCGAATTTTCTAATATCGACCACTATTCAGCGAAAGCTGAAAATAGCAAAGTTACAGAAAATTGAATTCTTTCCTAGGGAAAGAATTTGGTTGTCTGTTCCTGTTGCTTCGCTATTTTCAGCACTGTGGTGGAAAGTTACGGGTCAGGTTCAGGTAAGTGTGCGATTGTGAGGACGTGAGGGTTGGGGGGGATAGGTTAGTTAGGGTTAGGGCGCGGGTCAGGTAAGTGTGTGAATGTGTGGACATGAGGGTTAGGGTGGTGTAGGTGAGTTAGGGTTAGGGCGCAGGTGAGGTGTGTGTGCGATAGTGACTTAACTTAGGGTTAGGGTTTGGGTTAAGGTAAGTGGGTAGATAGTGGTGTATGTACAGTTTAGTGTAGGGTTAGATGTAAGATTTTGGGTGTATGTGTGTGGATTGCTGTTTGTTTGGTGTGTTTGTGTTGTGTGTATGTGTTTTTTGGAACAGCAAATTTTTTCTCTAGGAAAAAAATTGCTGTTCTAAATCTTCGATGTTTTCAGCTTTCGCTGAATAGGGGTCGATATTAGAACATTCGAAGTTCTAATACAGACCCACATAAACACACACACACATGTTTACTAATGTGGGTTTTTATGCATACTAATGTGTGTTTTTATCAATGTGTTTTTTATACACAAGCATGTGTATTTATAAGTGTAATTTTTAAATGTATAACTACAAGATTTTATCATCATATGCCGTAATGTGTTTTTTTTTTTCTTATTTCTCCTTTGACTAAATTGACTTTTAATTGCCTGTTAACTTAGACATGTGACTTTTACACTGTATTTAAACCATGCACTTGCCTTTGCTAGTTGATTTGTGCTCCTGAGAAAGCCCTCTGGGTGAAAGTTTTTACTTGCATATCTGGAAATTGCTTGGCATCATTAAATGACTTCAGTTCACTCTGTGCACCTGGAAATTGTTTGGAATTAAAGGATTTTAGCTTGCTCTGCCCTGGTTTCCAGTGATTTCTTTTTTCGTTTTTGACCTATTCAAGTCCCTCAAGGAAAATGGCAAAGCCTTGCAGGATCTGAAACATATTTTTGTTTCTCCTATTCCTAAGTTTCAGATGAATTATTCTTCCAAATCTGCCTTTGTTTGTAGGCAAGCTCAGCCCTGCTCCTAAAGGTGAAAAGGGTTCTAGACATGTTCCTCCTGCTAAATCTATTCAGACTCATTCCTCGCGGAAACTTTCTTTTCAGGACAAGCCGTGATCTATTTAATGGTTTACTTTCCCCTCCTCTTGGCTAGGTTCCCTTATCTGTCCACCTCTCTCTGTCTCTTCCAAATTGCTTAGAATTACCTCAGATTCTTTGGTTCTGTCCATTATCCATCAGGGATATTTCACAGTTTGGAAGTCCCTTCCTTCCTTCCTTTTCAGGCATTCCACAACCTCCTTGGGAACAGCTTTCTCATTTCTTAGAGGTTCTTCAATGGCTTTTGTACCAGCACACCATTCAAGTTGTGCCTTCCAGTCAGGTGGGTAACGGATTTTATTCCAGAATGCTTTTGGTTCCACAAAAGGAGGGAACATGGAGACTAGTTCTGGATCTTTTCCATGCTCAACCCTTTTCTCACGATTCCTTCCATTTGGATGTTATCCCTTCAGACTTTGTTTCCTCTCCTACTTCTTCAGGTCTTTCTGGTGTCTCTGGATCCCCATTCATCCTCTTCCTTGCATTTCTAGTTCTTTGCTTTGCCCTTTGGCCTGTCTACTGCCACAAAGGTATTCACCAAATGCCTCGCACCTGTCATTGCTTTTTTGCGGGCTTCCAAATATTCAGATTTTCCCTCTCTAGATGATATGCTTACTCAAGCCCCTACTGCCAGCAGTCTGCTTCAGCATCTCCAATTTACTAATTGCCTATTACACAGACTGGGGTTCACCATAAACCTCCAGAAATCAGTTCTGACATCTTCCCAGGATCATATTTTCCTCAGAAGCAGGCTTCAAAAAGTTCCCATGCTGGTATCTCTTCTTGCCTCCAAGGCTCTGTCTCTGATAAACTTTTCCCAGTCCCTTCTTCCTCTGTCAACTGCCACAGCCAGAGAATTTCTCAGGGTCCTGGGTTCATGGCTTCCACCATTCCCATGCTCCCTTTCGCCAGGCTGCATATGTGGAAACTTCAGTGGTACTTCAGTCAGTGTAGATTCAACATTGCCAGCTCATGGAGTTCCCAGTTCCTTTTCTTCCTTGTTTCAAGCTCTAGCATCAGTGGTGGATTCATAACTACTCTGTCTCAATCCAGGGCTTCCTTTTCAAGCTCTAGTTCCCACTCTGGAGCTTTTTGTAGGTGCCTCAGACTGGGGGTGGGATGCCTCTTGTGGCCCCCTAAAGGTCCCGGGTCTCTGGCCTCCTCATTTGAGATCAAACCATATCAACACAAATGAGCTGAGGGCTCTACTTCTGGGTCTTTTTTTATCCAGGGTCCCTCAATGTTTTCACAGACAATACCACAGTGATGTGGTATGTCAACAAGAAGGGGGATACAAGGTCCTATCTTCTTTGCAGACTAGATGTTCAGGTCTGGAATTTAGCTGTCTAGTGGCAGATTTTTTGAGCAAGTCCAGAACACAAGCTCACAAGTGAATGCTTCACTTGCTTTTCGATGACGTGTAAACTATACACTGGAATTGATGCCGACAAAGTTTATAGTCATTTAGAAGAAAACTCACTTATGGCAGTAGACCAAAAGGGAAATAAAAGAAAGTAATATGGAACAAAGTATCATTTGTTGTTAAATAGTCATAGTGGAGAACTGTAAAATGTATAAGATGCATCCTACTCTGATAAAGTACATCATAGTGACCATGAAACAGTGGCAATTAAGCCATGATAAATGACAAATTATTATCCCAGGGATAAAAATTCAATGGGGGATATTCCAGAGTGACTCTTTGTCACTGCTGCTATTCTGTCTTGCCCTTAACCAAACCACATCAGCTGGGTATAACAGCCCTGTGTTTCGTATGCTTAGTCCAACACTCTGCTTGTGCTGTGCTGATGAGTTGATAACAAGGCCGAAATATGCATATCCACAGCTAGTGGGGTTTGGCTTTATTGCCCTGAAATTGTCCACTGAAACGACTTAAAAAGAAATAAGTCATGGGCATTCAGAATCGCCATATAGCGAAACACCTGATGTTCATAGGGTCATTTGCATATATCCCATGTGCCTCTGATACAAGAGGATTGAGAGGTCACTCAGTGTAAGTTCTAGCTTGGCTGGAGTTTTCATTTAGTTTTTACTGATTGTTTTTTCTGTGTGACCTTCTCGCTCTTTGATTTAGTTTATCAGGTGATATAAGAATGTCATTTGGTCATGATAAAAGTGTAAAAGCAACCTTTAAAACAGGAAAACTGCAGCACCAAGAAAACATCAGTTTGGGACAAGAATGTGATATAAAAGAAGTTGAGCAAGAGGGAGTATATAAATATTTGGGAACTGTTGAAGGATCAACAATAAAATACAAACAAATGCAAATAAAACTTGGTAAGGAACACTTTAGAAGACAAATTAATCCTGAAAATAGCGTTGACATCTAGGAACAAAATTCAAGCTATAAACCAATTTGTTCTTCCTGTCCCAACCTACCGTTTTAGAGTGATTGACCCAAAATGTGTTGGATAGATTAGACAGGAAAACAAGAAGGATGCTTCATGCTCACCAAATGATTTATAAAAATCATTGCATAACAAGATTATATATTCCATGTTCCAAGGAGGTATGGGCCACCTTGAAATTGATTACATGTATAGATCTGCAGTCGTGGGGACTGCACACACATGACCTCACAAGACCCAAAAGTAGTGAAAGGCCTGAAACATGAAGAGAATTAATCTAAGATGACTTCCCTGCTTAGTCTAGCAGAAGCATATCAGCATCAAGCAGGAATGGAAATCAAACAAGAAACAGATAAAAAATCTGGCAGCAACTGAATGTGCCAAAAACCAAAAGAAAGAATATAAGGTGAAGGACCAGATGAGAAGGTAAGGAATGTGGAAAATGCATAAATATAGTTGCAAGTATAGAAAACTTCCAGAAGAATCTCATGTTGATCAGGAATAAATGCAGGAATGGTTAAGGAGAGGTGAAGTCAAACCAAAAGATGAAAGGTTAATATTGGCGGCCCAGGATAGTGGGCTACATACACGTTGGCTTACAAAGTCCATTGAACATGTGGGAGAAACAGATAAATGTAGGTTTTGTAAAACAGAATTGGAAACAGTAGCACACCTTGTTGCTGGTTGTGACATACTAATGGCTGAAAGACTGTATACTGAAAGGCATAATAATGTGGCAAGACTGTTGCACTGGGGATTGTGCAAACATTATGGTATGGAAGTTGCTGAAAAACACTGGAAACATGAGTCACAAAGCATCATAGAAAATGATGGAAGTCTATATTACATGGGATCACCCATTACTAACAGTTCAAAAGATAGATGCTAGAAAACCGGATATAGTGGTCCATGAAAAGAAGACAAAAGTAGCATTAATCATTGAAATCGCCACACCCAGTAACTATGGTGTCTTGCATACAGAGAGACACAAAGTAATAAAATATCAGGATTTGCAGGCAGAAACGAGAGCACTGTGGAAGAAAGATACCCAGACAATTCCAATAGTATAGTAGGAGCAATGGGTCTTATAAAAAAGAATCTGCAATCGTATTCACATATATTACCAATTCATGTAACCCCATATGAATTACAGAAGGAGTCATTACTGGGCACATTGTGAGTGCTCTGAAGAGCACTTCTGGCTGACATCAGAGATTGAAACAATACTAATTTCATGAACTTTAATTGTACTTTGACTTAGAAATGGGGTCCATTCCCGCCATGGTATTAGAAACCCAAAAGATTTGGAGAAATTAAAAAAAATATAGATTCCTCTGTTTCTCTCTTGTTTGTGTGATCTGCTCGATGCTGGGTTGGCATATTCTTCAGTAAAAGTTCACCTGCCAGCAATTTCTGCTGTCTGCCCTTGAATCCTCTCCTGGCCTCTAGGTTTGAGGTCAAGCAATTTCTTAAAAGCGTCCTTCATATGAAGCCTCTCAGAAGGCCTATTTTATCTTCTTGGGACCTCAGTTTTTTACTTGAAAATTTGACCCAGGCTCCTTTTGAGCCTGCTTTTTTCAGTTTCCTTACAAAATTGTACTTTGAAGACTGTTCTTCATTTGGGTCTGACTTCTGCCAAGAGAGTGTCTGGTCTTCAGGCTCTCATAGCTATTCCTCCTTTTTTAGTTTTTCATAGACAAGGCATCCCTTCATACTAATCCTGCTTTCATGCCCAAGCTGTTTAATGAGATGTCCGTTATTCAGTCTGTTCGTCTTTTTTCCCTTCTCCGCAGCCTCCCAGTGAGAAGGTTCTTCACACCTTGGATTTGCATAGTCAGCTGAGATATTATTTAGACAAAACTAAAGTTATTCACAGCTCTGAGCAGCTCTTTGTTTCTTTTCATTCCAGGACTTTGTGTTTGGCTGTTTCTAAGCAAACTATGCCCTGAAAATCTAAGGCCATTTCTTTCTGTTATTCCTTTCATGGCAAATGTATCTCCACGTCTGCAAAGACACACTCCACTAGGGCAGTTATTTCCACTGGTGCTTTTTCAAGGGTCTGGATACCAATTCTATCCTTGAGACTGCTACTTGGTCCTCTGTTCATATTTTCACTAAACATTACAGGTTAGGTGTTATTTCCAGCTCCTGATCTGCTCGATGCTGGGTTGGCATATTCTTCAGTAAAAGTTCACCTGCCAGCAATTTCTGCTGTCTGCCCTTGAATCCTCTCCTGGCCTCTAGGTTTGAGGTCAAGCAATTTCTTAAAAGCGTCCTTCATATGAAGCCTCTCAGAAGGCCTATTTTATCTTCTTGGGACCTCAGTTTTTTACTTGAAAATTTGACCCAGGCTCCTTTTGAGCCTGCTTTTTTCAGTTTCCTTACAAAATTGTACTTTGAAGACTGTTCTTCATTTGGGTCTGACTTCTGCCAAGAGAGTGTCTGGCCTTCAGGCTCTCATAGCTATTCCTCCTTTTTTAGTTTTTCATAGACAAGGCATCCCTTCATGCTAATCCTGCTTTCATGCCCAAGCTGTTTAATGAGATGTCCGTTATTCAGTCTGTTCGTCTTTTTTCCCTTCTCCGCAGCCTCCCAGTGAGAAGGTTCTTCACACCTTGGATTTGCATAGTCAGCTGAGATATTATTTAGACAAAACTAAAGTTATTCACAGCTCTGAGCAGCTTTTTGTTTCTTTTCATTCCAGGACTTTGTGTTTGGCTGTTTCTAAGCAAACTATGCCCTGAAAATCTAAGGCCATTTCTTTCTGTTATTCCTTTCATGGCAAATGTATCTCCACGTCTGCAAAGACACACTCCACTAGGGCAGTTATTTCCACTGGTGCTTTTTCAAGGGTCTGGATACCAATTCTATCCTTGAGACTGCTACTTGGTCCTCTGTTCATATTTTCACTAAACATTACAGGTTAGGTGTTATTTCCAGCTCCAAGGCAGATTTTTCCAGGGCTCTTCTGTCTGGTGTTGTGAAGTGTGCATCTGTGCTTGCCTCCTCTCAGACGTCCTTTTGAGCCCTTGTCCTCTCCCTAAACATTACAGGTTAGGTGTTATTTCCAGCTCCAAGGCAAGTTTTGCCAGGGCTCTTCTGCATGGTGTTGTGAAGTGTGCATCTGTGCTTGCCTCCTCTCAGGCATCCTTTTAAGCCCTTGTCCTCTCCCTTAGCTGAAAAATACTGCAACAGTGATATGGAAGGACACAGTACAAAATCTGCCCTGCGGGACAGCCATGTGTTGTATGCGGTGTACCTTGGGGTGGACCATTTGTCTTTGGATTGTTCTTCTGCAAAACTTTTGGTGCTCATGCTTTATTAGGCTAAAAAATAAATTTATTATAAAAGGAATGCTGCCCTCAAATCAGAGGGGAGAGAAATGCAAAAAGGAAAAAACAAAAATTCATAGAAAAGCATAAGAAGAAAAAAAAGTAAATCCAAAAAGAGAGAAACTAATGATCTGGCTGCTTCATCATCTCCAAAAGTCGCTAGATTGGAATTGGCGCCTTCTTTGATACTGACCAAATCTTTTTATTTGGCTCCATCAACCTCTGAACTGATAGTGATTCCTAACAGGTCACCTAAGTGAGTGATTAGCTGAACTTCCTCAGAGAGGGATCTCCGTTGTTTCCTTCTTGGCCCCCTTTGGCTTCTTTGTTGTGCTCCTTCAGGTACTTCAGGAGTACATCCGAACTTGATTGTGATTGCATGATGAGGGCTTTCTGAAATGCGCAGATTGAGATGAATGTCCTCTCCCCTGTCTTGAGGGTGGATTGGGCTGACTGTTCATATCATATATCTTTGCACCTTTCCTGGTCCATGCTTCAGCATGGGTGACGTCAGAGCCAGCAGTGCTCCTGAAGCCTGTTCCCTTGAGGTTGACTGGTCTTTCAGTCTCCGTTCTTGAGATATTAAATCTGGTACAGTTGTGACACTAAGACCTTTGGAGTCAATTGAATCTTGGAATCTACCCCTTCATGACGAGTGTTTGGATCCATCTCACATGGCTCCCTTCATGGTGTCAAAGACATTGGCCTTCGAGATTTCAGCATTGCTTCAGTACTTGAGCCCCAGCACTTTGTTGGCTTTTGGGTTGCCTTCATCTGTGCTGCTTACTTCTTCAGAGAGATAGTTACCTCTGCATTTGATGAAGGTTCCTCAGATCTGACAGATGTGGTGTCAAGCTGCAAGGTAATGGGAGGGATTATAGCTTCTCCATTGAACGGAGTTTTGGGCTTCTTTTTTGTCACTTCTGTCGCCATCATTTCATGCATCTCAGGGTCAGAGCCAAAGGAATAATCTCAAACACCTGCTCAAATGCAGAGTCCTCTGCTCTGAGGAGGAAGATTCACTCCCTTCTGACATTCTGAGAAAGAGGACATGCAAGAAAGGGACACATTGACTTTGTCACTTTGGGCTCTGACTCGTGTGATCAAGTGGGCTGTCCCCATTCCCCTCCAGAAGACAGCAACTTTGGTGATATCTTCTAATTGATGCAGCAGATGGGATCTTGGCCAACAGGCCCACCCTCTCAGAGCTAAGAAGCCCTTTTGAGATCTATCATTCAGCACCCTCTGTTTCTTGGGTGGTACCTTCTGCAGGCCTCCTCATTGATTTGGCCACAAGGAGAGCATGGCAGGAGCTTGATTCCTCTAAACCTATTCCCCATATACCAGAGAAAATCCTTTGACTCCCCAAGGACAGATAGGCAGTTTTGGTCCAAGGGTCCTTTGGTGGAATCTGTTGTTGTGGCAAATGCAACAAACAGCTGACAGGCAATACAGCCATTCTCCATCCACCCAACAAGGAAACTGGAACCCAATGAATCACTTTCAGAGTGATCTAGCAGAACAAGCTTTAGCCTGTTTTGAAGAAGCTTCCCACCCCAGACTATAAGAAGCCACTAGAGACCACTTTGGGCAGTATGTTCACTATAACTAATGAAAAGGTTAGTTATATTGAACACAATGACTAAAATTCTCCCCTGGGAATGCAGCTAATGCATATTGCCACTAATGGAGCATCTCATGCATCAGGTGCAAGTAATACACTGGGGCATCATGCTTGGCTTCACCTTTGTGACTTCACTGACAACTGTAAAGCACCCTTTACACATGTCCCATATGGTAGATCATCTTTGGTCCTTATGTCAAAGAGAAAATGCAAATGTATGAGCAAAATGGAAAGATGTTATCTGCTGTAAATGTCAATTTTGAGATCCCTGCAACAATAAGAACCATAAGGGCTCCAAATTCCTATGGTTTAGGAAAACCTGGTATCAGCCCTTTCACTCCACTTCTGAAAATGGAGGTTGTGGCAGAGGTGGACCCTTCAGTGGACCAGACCCAAAGGTGAAGGTGTTCTGCAAAACCACGGATATTATGGTCCTTTGTCTGACAGGCAACTTAAATATTCTTAAAAGGGCTGCCCAATTGCTCCCCTCCAGAGGCAGTTGAAGAAAAAGAGATGGAGTTTATTCCTCTCCTGTCTTACATGGATGGTCATCAAATGGATTGTTAGGTAAGAAGGATAATATCTAGTTCCCTTTTACCAAAAATGCCCCATCCGCAGCATGACTGTTGTTTCCAGATGTTGTACCACATCAGCACATAACAGCCAAAAGAGAAATTCTGTCTGTACTAAAAAAAGAAGAGCCATCCAAGAGGTCTCACCAGTTCAGAGAGAGTCAGAATATTATTCAAGATTCTTTTTGGTTATGAAGAAAAACAAGGTCCTCAGGCCAATATTAGACCTAAGCTACTTGAACACGTATTTAACGAAGACCCCATTCAGGATGTTCATAGTGCAAGCAGTTTTGCCTTGTCTACAAGCAAAAGACTGAATGTGCTCCATAGATCTCAGGGATACTTACCTCCACATTAAAATATTCATTTCCTCCAGAAGATATTTACACTTCCTGTAGCAAACAGACACTTAAAGTTTAAAGCCCTGCTCTTTGGTCTCATACCATCTTTGGGTGTTCATCAAGTGCATTTCCATGGCCACAGCTCACCTGCCACTAAAACTGATTCACATGTTTCCTTATCTGGTGCCTGGCTTTTCAAAAACATCAGAGATTACTTGCTTTAACTCTGTATGTCATTGGGAATTTCTATAAACTCTGAAAAGCCAAACCTTCAACCAACTCATACAATTCAGTTCAGGTTCATAGGTAGGTACTAGGCTATTAGCCCTAGGGCCTGTACAAGCCTAGCCCAAAAGGTACCCTGGCTTTCGCCACTCAAAATTATTTTCCTGTGCCGCTGTCAAGCAGAACCACAGAAGTGATCCCCGGGGTGAATTTCCTATTACCCATCCAGTCATCAAGATTTTTCTTGAAGAGTGCTAATGAGGAGCTCTGTTTGACATAGATAGGTAGTCTGTTCCAGAGTATGGGAAGTCTCTGGGACAGGAATCTATCCCTCCAGCATGTTCTGTTTATTGTGGTGACAAGGTTTAGGTCCGAGGGATTGGGATTTTGTCAAGTGGAGCATGTCCAACAGCTCTGGGTTTGACATAGCTTTATATGTTAGGCAGAGATCGCCCCTGAGTAGGCGATATGCGACGGAGTAAAGCTGGAGTTTTTTGAGATGGTCTGATTAAGGCATCTGTTTGAGGCCAGTAATCCTCTTTGTGAGGTATTTTTGCGGCCTTTCCAGTTGTTGTAGATGTCTTGTGAGGTACATACCAAAAGGGGCATTGTACTCTATAATGGGTCTAATGAGTGATGAGTAGAGGGGAACAATGACCTCTTTTTTTCTGGATGAGAAACCTTTTATGATGAGGTGTGCCATGTAGAAGGATTTTCTGATCACTGTGGCGATGTGATTATCAAAGGAGAGACTACTGTCCACCTGTGTCCCAAGATCTCTTATCACACTTTCGGTGTTAAGTAGACTACCGCCTATGTGGTAGTTCATGGGTACAGAGTTTTTACCAAAGGGGATGACAATGCACTTTTTGGCATTGAGCTTGAGACCATGTCTTTGACACCAGGCATCTGTCTCAGTGAGGCCCTTTTGTAGGATGTCCACATCGTTAGGAGTTTCGATTATGGCTCCTAGTTTGCAGTCATCTGCGAATTTAGTTAGCCAAAGACCTTCTGTGAAGATGGCTCCTGGACACAACAATGTGCATAGTATTTCTTCCTGTAGAGACAGTTCAGATTCTAAGAGACTCAGTCAAAACCTTTCTTTGATTCCATTCTCCAACTGTGAGCGTAGTTCTTTGATGACTAGGCTTAATGGTTTCCATCATATTCATAGAGCAGTTCGATTAGTTTCACTTAAGAATACTTAAATGGCTTCTTAAAGCACAGTAATCTCAAGTTTCAGACCATCCTCCTGCTTCGATAATAGTCCGTCATCTATGTAAGTCTGCTAACTTCCTCCTCTGTTCTTTTGGGAAAACCATTTGTTATGCTGTCTTCTAGGGAGGTGTTAACAAAAGATACATACTGTCTGAAGTGGGAGAAGGGGCACTTATGGGGGTGGATGGTCCAAGATACTTGAAGTTAACAAGAGATCAATATTCGCTTCAGTATCCTGGAGATGAGAGCACTCCTCCTTTCATTGCAGGGACTACAGGACTTCTTACATCCGTGGTGTTTTCTGTCCAAACCAACAATATGACGTGGTATGGTACAATAAGCAGGGAGGAACTAGTTCCTATCCATTATGCTGAGAAGCCATGAGAATGAGGCAGTAGGTGACTGGCTCACATCACTTTCTGATAACAACACATATCCCCAGAAGAAACATCTGTCTTACAGATAACCACAGCAGATCTGTTGTGATACCTCACAAGTGATCTCTCAATCCAGATATAGCTCAGCAAATTTCAAATGCTGAGAATACGTGTGCTCTGACATCTTCACTTCTAGCAAATAAGTGCAGCAACTTCTTTGCCTTGATCTCTCCAAAGGGACAGCCCCTGAGAGATGCCGTAGTTGAACAGTAGCCCTCTGAACTTCTTTATAGATTCCTGTAATGCAGGGGTTCTTACAGAATGTGATAATATGCAAAGCTACTGTAATCCTCATTGCACCATATTGGTCCAGGCAAATCTGGCTTCTCTTGCTAAAATCACATATCAAGGAGCCTTCCTGGCTCTGCCTAATCTTAACTTGCACAATCTCAAGTTAGTCACCATTCCAGTGGTGGCCAAAGACGCTTCCTTGTCTGATGATGTTATTCATATCCCTTCTCCAACTCAAAAAAGACTGTGTGTAAAATTTACCTCAGCAAATGGAAGCACTTTTCTATTTGTCAGCTTCTGAAAGTATAAACCCTCCTAATGCTTCTTTTCCAGAAGTCTTACTATTTCTCACATACAAGTTTGAGTCTAGCTCCAGTTATTGTACCTTCGAGGTACAGTTAGCAGCAGTTTCAAGTTTTCATAATGGTTTTGATTCCTATGCCTTACCTTTTCGAAGACTATGTAAAGCTCTGCTCAAAGAACATTTCTTCTCCTTTCTCTGAATGGAGAATCTCTACCTGTTTGGGACCTTTAACAAAGTCCCCCTTTGAGCCAACATCTTCCACTCCACTAAAATTTCTTTCCTGAAACTCTTATTTCTAGTAGCGATAACTTCAGCTAGAAGGATGTCAGAGTTACAAGTCCTATTTTCTTGTCAATCTTATTTAATCATTCATAATGACAGGGTTTCACTATGCACAAATACATAATTCCCCCCATGGTAGCATCTGACACAAATTTGAATTAACTCCAGTATTCTTTTACAAAACATTCTAGTAAGAGGGAATACATTCTGCACACTTTGGATGCTCATAGACAACTAAGAGTTTATCTTTACAGAAGTAAACCTTTTTGGAACGGTTCTCAGCTCTTTTTGTTTCCTTTGCAATGAGCAAGTCTATATCTATGTTTTCGAAAGTCTTCCTGTCCAGATGGCTGTCTAATTATATTTCCATTGTCTGTTCTATGTATAATTGTTCTTTATCTTGCAGTCCTAATGCTCATTGTACTAGTTATATATGCCACTTCTACTGCCTTCTTTAGAAATTCTTCAGTTGATGAAATCTGTGCTGCAGCAACCTAGTCTATGTTGTACACTTTTACCAGATATTAGAAAGTGGATGTTATTTCAAGGTCTTGGGCTTCATTTGGAGCCACTGTCCTCAAAGATCTTCTGTTTTCATACCATCATGCATTGGTAGCTTTGGATTCTGACCCGTCAGTCAGATCGGATGGATGGGATGAATAGTGTAAGATAGTTATGTACATACCATAGCTCTGGATCTTACCCTCCATGTCCATCCGATACAATGTCCCTCCCTCCATCCCCCTTCTAAATTGCCATTTCTGAAGGACTGTTATTGCTTTTCTCCGGTTGTCTCTATCTATGACCAATCTCCATTCCTAATGGAGTAAACTCGATCTGAGGTAGCTAGGCACTCAGGTGGGAAGCTTTTCAGACATTTGAATCCCAACAGCTTGAAACCAGTGCCTCGAAACCAGAGACCCAAGTGCTTTGTAGCTCTGGTAGGCTGCTGTTCATGATTGAACCTGAATATGAATCCTGGCAAGCAGCTGTGGGAAAGGAATGGGAGGGAGATTTTAGGCTTAAGGAGTGAGAACAGGTTTTAGGTTTAAAGACTGAGAGGAAAGTTTTTAGTATTGGGAAGAGATCCGGGAATTTAGGTTTGTGGGGATTGGAGTTTAAGTTTATAGAGCAATTAGTGACTTTAGGGTAAGGGATGGGGTGTGGAAATTTGGTGTAAGGGAGTGAGGACTGTGGTTGGGATCTGGGTGGGAGTTTTAGGGTTAAAATAAGACTGTACAGTTGTATAGGGCCAGGAGTAGGGAGAGCTATGTACCGGTGAGAGATTGGGCTAGTGGGAATTCAAGCACTTTTTGGGAAAGTGGCAGTGAGCAGGTGTGAGCTAGTAGCAGGCGAACACCTATAAGACACACATACAGGTGCATTACAGGAGGGAGTAATTAAAGGAGCTCAAAGCCGAGCACTAGTTTTGCCAGTTCAAATCCTACAAGCAGCCCAAAGACCCATCAGTTGTATTGGACAGACGTGGATGAAAGGATCCAGGGTAATGTTAAATAAATAGCTACCATTTTTTCTAGAGTGACCCCAGGGTTCTTTTAATTGTAATAAGTCACATACACAGTATAGCATAAAACCTATAACCGCCTAAGGTTCTTTTAATCATTTATGTGTATGCCATGGCATAAGATAATTTAATTATCTGAAATATTGCATGTTATTTTCTCTTACTGAGTAAGCTTTTCTTGTTTTTTCTTTGTTCTTTTGCGTTGAGTTTGAGGATTAGACCAAGTAAATATATGATTGAAAACGTTTGAACAGCTATGTTTCTTTTTCCTTGGCAGTATATTAGATGAAAGCACATATGAAAAACTTGCAGAAGAAACTCTTGATTCATTAGCAGAATTCTTTGAAGATCTTGGAGATCAGCCATGTACTTCTGTGGACTTTGATGTGACATTTGGGGTATGTTATTTTAAGTTTATCTTTTATAAGTACAGTAAAATTATTTTTCTGTAGACTAATTGAACTACTATACTAAGATGAGGTCTACCTTGGAAGACCGAAATACCAGAAGGCCGACTTTTAAAATCTTGAGACGAGAAAGCCGGCAACCACAGAAAAAGTGACTTCCAGGAACACCAACTTCAGGCAAGTCACCACTTGGCCACCATGTTAAACTTTGTCCCTTACCCCTGCGGTAGTGTGACCTCAGAGTTGATATATTTAGTTAGGGGGGTGTGGGGGAGAATCCCCCCACCTTAGTGGGTTTAATTTGCTTCCAGTTTAATTTTTTTTTTTGACCAAGTGGTGACGTACCTGGAGTTGGAAGTCTGTGTTCCGGAACGTCCGTTTTCTGTGGTTGTCGGCTTTCTCGTCTCCAGTTTTAAAAGTCAGCCTTCTGGTACTTCGGTCTTCCAAAGTAGATCCACTAAAATCTGTAGATCTCATGGTGTGTTCCTTGCCAGTTTAGTGCTCTCACTGTCTCTAGGCAACTTGAGGGAACTCTTCTCCCTGATTCGTTAAGGACCCTGTTGAATCATTTCAAGCCACATTGGTTTGTCTGCCTAACCCTACAGAGCTATTTCAGAATCTTTACATCAGGGGAGGAATTAGCATCAGCTCCCTTCCTTTATCCAGAAAAAATTGGTGGTCTTATTTTATAGAGGATCTGCTGATGTTAAATATATGACAAAGGTCACCAATGGCTTTAATAAATCCACTTCACATTCATGAACCCTGTGTATCATAAAAAGTGAAACACAGGATGAACAAGTACAAAAACCACAATTGAGATGCAAGGAGATAGCTGTCCCCAGGGTTAAGGTACAGTACTGACTTCACCTCCTTGTTATGAATGAAAAATGAAAAATTATAGCAAGACATAGCACACACATAGCACACATTATAGCAAGACATCAAATTCTCTATTAGACTGGATCCTAGTATCGGACCCTAGCAAATACTCCACTACAGGTACAATGTCACTGTCACCATGATCATCTCCCAGTCTATGCAACTAGACATATTACACATCCAGTTAAACAGCATATTTATAAAGCAACAATTAACCTTTCCAAGTTTAACCCAGAAATGTTCATTATTACACTGTCATCTGTTAAGTGGAACTTCCTAAAAATCCTCCTCTTAGACAATGCTGTAATTGAATTCAGTACAACTTTTCTAAATATCCTAAATAGCCTTATACCTCCTAAAAGAAAGAGAGTGAAAACAAATACAATTTGGCTAACCAAAAAGAGTAGCATGTTAAAGCAGGATAGAGAAAAATCATTAGAATGCTTCACAGTCGTACTAAAAAGCAAATAAATGAAGGCAAAAACTATACTGTAATAACATTCAAAATAATACTAAATGTAACCTTAAAAGAATTTGGACATCCATTAAATAAATCTTACATCCCAGCTAAAATTTCAACCCATACCCTTCTCTCGATAACTCACCACTTAAAACTGCAATGCAGTTCAACTCTTATTTTATCGGTATTATTGCAGCTTCATAACTCATGCTCAACCCAAAAAACCCAAACTACTATTTTTTCCCCAAGTCCCTCTCCCATGAAAAAAATTAAAGTCCTCTCTTGATAATACAACCACTGATGTCACTTCTCATAGCAAACTGTTAGGGGTGATGGTGGATGATAATCTTATATTTGATCTGCATATAGAAAATTGCATAAGAAAAACTCACCAAAAATTAGGGATGCTTTACAAAGCCAAAAACATTTTCACCGATGCAACTAAAACTACACTTGCCACTACTTATCTCCTCCCCACTCTTATGGCATTCCCATCCTTACTAACCTCCAGGCTTCAAAAAAATGAAAAATTGAACAATGCTATAACAAAGTTGCTAAATTTGCAGCACATACCCCTTTCAGAACCCACCACTGTATAGCGCTGAAAAGCCTTAATTGGTCAGAACTGCCACACAAACTAACATATACACAACTTCTTACCACGTATAAAATTATCCATCATCCATCTGCCTGTCCAGCACTAAAAAACATTCTAGACAACTGTGTTCCCAGTCGGTCACTGCAATCCAGTGACCAAAATTTTCTGTCTGTCTACAAACCTAACAGATCTGCTGGGCATTGTCTGTACTCATACAAGGTTGCTACGGCCTGGAACTCCTTACCTGTATCCATTAGGTTTTTACCTCCCTTCCACCTTTCAAAACCTCTCTGAAAGACTACCTAGGTAAATATGGCTCTGTTCTTGCTCAAAACTAGGACAAACTATATCCCTAAATGTGACCAAATACCTTTTCACTCCTTATACCTTCTTACTCTCCCTTCTTCACTTACTTCCTTACTGCTATCTAATTATTTTCCCTGACTTTCTGTCTAAATATACCATAAGCTTGTTTTCCCTCACTTCATATTGCAGTTCCTGTTCATATTAGACTAACTTACCTTTAATTTATCTATGAACTGTGTACATTTTTTCTAAATATTAAATGTCATCTACCTTGTATAGATTCTTAAACAATGTTTTTATATTATGTCTAATTTATTATAATTATTTAAACTGCAAATGTTTTTGTTTTATTTTTGAAGATAAAATTATTGTGCTTAAAATGTTTTGCAATAATTGTAATAATTTGTAGCTTTTATCCCTGGGCTTCTACCCAGTCAGACTTTCCCAGTAATCAAATGCCAATAAATAAATACATAAATAAATAAAAATAAAAACACTTAAACAGTACAGTACAAAACTTCCAGATGTAAATTCATCTTCTATTAATGTACTGAAGAAACGAACTCAAATAAGCTTGGTCATCGGAATAACTCAACTTTAATTTAGAAGTGCTTTCATCCATCAGCTGGACTTTATCAGATCAGCTTTTCAATAACAGCTTTAACCTATAGAAAACGAATTTGTATCTGTTTGTATCTATATATCTATGTATATATACACACACACACACACACACACACACACACATACACACACACACACACACACACACACACACACACACACACACACACATACATATATGTGTGTGTGTATGCATATACATAAAAAGCACGTGTGTGTGTGTGTGTGTGTGTGTGTGTGTGTGTGTGTGTGTGTGTGTGTGTGTGTGTGTGTGTGTGTATACATAAAAAGCGCAAAGCAGCATAAAACATGATTGACAACCTCATACATAGTAATGAACCTAGTCTATACCTAAAAGTTAGCTTGATGTAAAGAATAGTTGTGTAAAATCTTACCATAACCATAGATGTCCTTCTCTTCTATGTTGTAGTATTCTTTACATATAGGTAGTATTCCGCTACTTGACCCGACATCTGTCTTGTATACATAAGCTTCAAGCTACTGCCTGTACGTGGGACGTCGCACATAGGCTCCTAGGACATCAGCCATAAAAGGGACATCTGCATGTACAATTCTCAGAATAAAGTAGCCACATGAGGAAAACTCCCACGGGAGACCAATAAGACAGTCATCCAAATAACAAGCAAGATGTAGGGGGAAGGCAGGTGGGAGAGAATACTGTAACATAGAAGAGAAGGACATCTATGTTTATGGTAAGATTGTATACAACTATTTTATGTCCTTCTGTTCAGTGTTGCAGTATTCTTTACATATGGGAGAGTCCAAAAGCTGAAAGGCAATCCAGAGAGGAGGAAGGAGCAAAGAGAGATCAAGCAGAAACATTTTCCACAAATCTATGCAGTATTGCTCTGGCATACCCCACTCTGGCCCTAGAAATATTATCCAACTTGTAATGTTTTGTAAAGGTATGAACAGAAAACCAAGTGGCAGCTTCCAAAATGCATTGAGTACCCAAACCCCTGAAGAAAGCCCCTGAGGATGCAACCAATCTAGTGGAGTGGGCCTTAACAGAAGAGAATAAGGATTTCCCATAAAATGATAGCAAAACACAATGGCCTTAAGAATCCATTAAGATATATTTGGCTTAGAAACAGGCAAACCTAGAGCCCTGGGATGGAAGGACACAAATAGTCGATCAGATTTCCTGATAGACTTAGTTTTGTCAAGATAGAATCTAAGCTGTCTATGCACATCTAGGGAATGCAAAATTCTCTCACTAGGAGATTGTGGAGATGGGAAAAAAAGTAGGCAATTGAATAGCTTGATTTAAGGAAAGATCATTGACCACTTTAGGCATAAACGATGGATTGTTTCTCAAGGAAACTCTGTCCTTATGGAAAACTAAGAATGGTGGTGAAGCCATCAATGCCTGGATCTCAGAAACCCTTTTGCCAGAGGTAATAGCTACCAGAAGTACTGTTTTCAAAGTACAAAACTTTAGAGAAGCAGAGGCTGCTGGTTCAGAAGGGGTCTGAGTCAACTTCTCCAGGACAAAGTTAAGATCCCCAGGAGGAGGAACTGGTTTCCTGGGAGGATTCACGTGTAGGACGCCTTTTAAGAAAAGCTTAACCACCATCCTGGAAGCAATGGAGGAGAAAGGGACAGGCAAGCAAATAAGACAGAGCAGTGAACCTTAATAGAAAAATAAGACCACTTTTAGGCAATTCACACAGGTAAGATAACACCAAAGGAATATCCGCCAAAGGAGAGTCCTTTTTCCTTTTTTGGCACCAGATAGAAAATATTGTCCACTTTGACATACAAGACTTCCTAGTGTTGGGTTTCCTGGCCTCCTGCAAAACCCGAAGTACGTCCTTAAAAATAGGTGCCTAAAAGGAATCAAAAGTTGAGTACCCATAAGGTCAAGGGAAGAGATGACTGCCGTGTGTGAACTAGAGATCCCATGTCCTGAGTGAGTAGGGTCATCCGGCGAGGTAACGTGTAGTGATGGCCCTTGGCTAACTGCAGAAGAAGAGGGAATCAAAGCTGTCTTAGTCAAAAGGGAGTCACTAACAAGATTTTTAGTTTCTCCTGTTGAATTTTCAGCAGGACTTTCTGAATTAAAGGAAAGGGGGAGAATGCATAAAGAAACATCCCCTTCCATGAAAATGATAGGGAGTCCATCTTCCAAGCCTGAGAGAGAGGGACCCTGGCACAGAAAATACAAAGTTGTCTGTTCTGAGGGGAGGCAAATAAATCCATCTCTGGAGTGCCTTACAGGTGAACTAGATCCAGAAACACATCCCTGTGAAGCATCCACTTGTGGGATTGTGTCATGGATCTGTTTAATGCATCTGCCACTGAGTTCTGAGCCAAAGGAAGGTACACTGCATGTAGTGAGACTTTATACTGAATAGCCAACTCCTATGCCTTGATGACTAAGCGACAAAGAAGATAATATTTTGTGCCACCTGCTTGTTTATGTACCAAAGGATCGTAGTGTTGTCTTTGAAGATCTTGAGGGGTCCTAGAAGAAACACAGGGTGAAAGGCCTGTAAGGATAGAATCAGTGCCCTCATTTCCCTGATGTCAATATGTTCTTTTCTCTGAGAGGGGGACCAAAGGCTCTGAACGTTTTTGGAAGAAAAGGTTGCTCCCCATCCTAAGTCTGAGGCATCTGTAAAACGTTCCTGTACTGGTTGAGGAATTTGAAGGGGTAACCCAGGATTCAGACTGAGTTGCTGCATCCACCAACCTAGTTCTGTTTTCAAACAGGGAGGAAGAGGAATGGCAATCTCCAAAGGATGAGCATGCTGGGACTAGACTGTTTTCAGAAACCACTGTAACTTCCTCATGTGAAATTTTGCAAAGGGCAACATGGGAATTGTAGACTCCATGAACCCAAAAAGTCTCAGGAACTCCCTGGCAGTGATGGAGGAAAGAGTGAGAAGTGATTCCATGAAAGCTATGAGAGAGAGCTTTCTCTGAAGGAAGAAATACCATCATCAAGTCTGTCCTGAACCTACACCCCAGAAAAATGAGATCCCAACTGGGTGATAGAGTAGATTTTTTGCAATTTATTGTGAACCACAAGCCTTGCAGAAAAGGAATAGCTAGATGTTGGTGTTGAAGCAAAAGACCTGGGCTGCTGGCCAGAAAAAGCAGGTTGTCCAGGTAAAGATAAACTCGAAGACCTTTTAATCTTAGGAAGGCAATGGCTGGGGCTAGACACTTTGTGAAGACCCTTAGGCAGTAGAAAGACAAAAAGACAAGGCAGAGAACTGAAAGTGCCAAGAACCCACTGAGAAATGTAAGAACGTCCTGAAGTGAGAAAGTATAGGAATATGCAGTTAGGCATCTTTGAGATCCAGTGAAGCTAAGAATCCTTGAGGAGGAACCAGAGGGAGAAGAGACTGTAGTGATAGCATCCTGAAAAAGTGCACCACCAAGAAGGTGTTCAACTTTGAGAGGTCCAAAATGGGTCTTCAGGGACAGTCTTTTCTTGGAACCAGCAACATCCTGGAATAAAATCCCCTTCCTTGCTGACTTAAAGGGATGGGTTGAATGGTGCCCTGGGGAGAAAGCTTAGCAGCCGAGGGAACAGATACAGTTGATCTGAGGAAGGTTGAGGAATCCCCTGAAACGGGGGAAGAGACTTCCAAATCATGAAGTAACCATTTTGAATAATGGATATCACTGAAGTAACCATTTTGAATAATGGATATCACACAAGAATCCTGAGTGATCTCCTTCCAGGCTGAAAGAGCTAGAGAAAGACGGAGAGAAAGAGGAGTGTGACTTGGAAGTTAGAGCTAGATGTCCCAGAGAGCCTTGACTGGACTGAAAGGGCTGCTGGGGAGATGCAGCAGAAGTCACAATTTTAGGTTGAGGGGGTCTTCTAGCAGATTTACGTACCTAGAACCGGAGGGAGAAGAAGAAGACGACGACTTAAAGGATTTCCTAATAAAAGGAGTTTTAGCAGGGAAGTTCCTATTACATTTAGGAACTGGAGAAACTAGCAGGTGCTTTAATTCTTGGAGCTCCTTGCCTTTTTCCTTCAGAGTTTTAAAATGTTCTGCAGCAGCCTTGCCAAAAGAGCAGACTTGTCCAAGGGTGCATCAAGCAATTTTGACTTGATGTCATCTGGGAGAGCCTGTAAACATATCCAAGAGTATCTCTGAAGAACAGAAGCAGAAGCTGCAGCTCTGGAGGAAGCTTCTACAGCATCATAGTTCCATTTAATGGAATGCCTAGTGACTTGTGAAGATGCAGCCAAGGGAGAAAGAGATAAGGACTTAGCTTCTGAGTCAAGTAGCTGGGACAGGGCCTGAGAAGCTTGGGAGAGCAATGCTAGAGAATACCTAGACATGTGAGTCTGGTAATTAATGGCTCTGATTGCCAGGATGGAAGAGGTGTAAACCTTCTTCCTAACCTTTCTAAAATTGTACTTTTTGTCTGAGGGGAAGCAATTTTGTTGAAGGAACAACATGAGAGGATTTATCTGAGATGATAAAAACAACAGCAGGATCAGCTGAAGGACACTTAAAAAGAAATATGCAATCCTCAGGGACCTTATAAAAATGGTCAGGTCTTTTAGGAGCTGATGCATGTGAATCTGGTGTCTTGTAAGTTGATGCAAAGGCATCTAGGAGAGCAGGAAGCACTGGAGGGACAGCTGCAGGTGCAGGGACTCCAACCGGACCATGTCATAGTATCTCTTTGTGCCTGTGAAATTTGGGAAGAATCCCACTTAAAGAATTCCCTCATCTTATTAACTCTCTCTCCAAAAGAGAGTTCTTCCTTTGGGGAATCTCCCTCTGTAGCCTCTTCTTCTGGAGGAGCATATTTCAAGGGGAAGTAAATCTGAGTGGAGTAAGCTGAAGAGTCTCTTCCTCTGGACAAGCATATTCCAAGGGGGAAGTAATCTGAGTATATTAAGCTAACGAGTCTCTTCATCTGGAGAAGCATATTCCAAGGTGAAGTAATCTGAGTGGAGTAAGCTAAAGAGTCTTTATCCGAGGAAGATTTCTCTGAATCAGAGTCCTGGGCCAGAAGATTAGAGAGAGACTCCTGGGAACCAGATAGCAGCACAGGAGTAGAAGAGAATGCAGGGCCCAAAACAGAAGTAGCCAAAGTCGTAGGCTTGAGGGCCATCAAGGCCTTAAAAAGACCTTGCGAGAAAACTTCCCAGTCTGACGTAGGAGTACTAGGCACTGTGGAATGCTTAGTTTTTTTTTCTTTTTGGCAGGTTTTTCTAGGGCAGGAGCAAGGCTAGACATAGGCCTAATGTCCGGAGTTTCTATTTGCAAGGGAACCGGATAATTTCCCAAGTCCTCTGAAATAAGTAACCACGCTTACCCCAAATCATCCAAACAGGATATCTGCATAGCCTCAAATGTGCTCGGATCCCCACTCCTAATGGCTTCCACTGCAGTTCCCGCCAGAGACAGACCCTACCTCTGACCGGACCACTGGGTTTTCATCAACCTCAAGGGATACTTTGAGAGAGAAAGCACAGCCGAAGAGAAGACGGGCCTAGCTTTGCCTACCTTCCTCTTTAAGGACAGCTTAGAGGAACTCACAGAACCCTCCATTGATTCCTAGCCAAATGCTTAAGTCTTTGGTTTTCTAGATGTAGGTTTAAGGTAGGCAGATGACTACGTAAAGTCTTAGGAATGAAAGCCTGACAGAACAGGACTGATTGTCATGGGTAGGCCTTAAACAAAACAAACAGAGCTCGTAAATATCCCTATGTGGAATTTGCCTTCCACACCTACACTTGCCCTTTCTGGATGATATGAACAATAACAAAAGGCAGAAGCAACAAAATAAATCCCCAATGGGGTACTTATCTGAAGCTGAAGAACAAAATGTGGTTTCCAACTGCAGACCAAGCATATGAGTCAACCTTTCCAAATGGCGGCGAAAAAGTTATGAGGATTGTACATGCGGATGCCCCTTTTATGGCTGATGTTCTAGGAGCCTATGTGCAATGTCCCATGTACAGGCAGTAGCTTGAAGCTTTTGTATGCAAGCCGGGTGTCAGGTCGACTAGCGGAATGCTACCCATATGTAGAGAATACTGCAACACTGAATAGAAGGACATCACAAATTATGTTTTACAATCCAAACTAAAATAAGAAAGAGAGACGTACTAATAAAGTCCAAATAAACTGAAATGCAGAAGGAGTAATTCACTCCTATTCTGTCTTCAGACAAGAACAAGGTGTCCCAAAACTCCCTTCACTAAAGGCTATTTAGCACCAAGGTGACAAGATCCTTCCCAAAGGAGTAATAAAGTAAAAACAGTAGAAAAATCAGAGAGCTTAACTGAAGGTGTGTGTTTGTGTGTGTTTGTGTGTGTGTGTGTGTGTGTGTGTGTGTGTGTGTGTGTGTGTGTGTGTGTGTGTGTGTGTGTGTGTGTGTGTGACAACAGGCACATGTATCAGAAAAACAGCACCCATTATAGTAACGTTGGAAAAGATGTGATGTAAATAAACATCACAGATAAAAATATAAGCAAAATAAAAACTGTAATCACATGTGCATTAAAAACAAAAAAGAAAAGAAAAATCTTTCACCTACAGGGATTCATCAGATCACTGTTAAAACTGAGCATCCATAAACTGTCGTACACTAAAACAAGGAAAAAAAATCAGTAAAATGTGTGGAAAATCTGCAAATGACAGCTGCATGTGTATGGTGCTGCGGTAGCATTGTCGCCTTACAGTATGACATTGTCCTGTTTGATTTTCAGCTAGAGCGTCTTCTGTGTGGAGACGCGTGAATGGACGTACCTTCGTTGAAGGTTGTGCGTCAGGGCTGGCAACTCGGTAGTAAATATCTACTGCCAATCATTAGCGGACCGGAGTTCCGCTGTGGCGACCCATAACCAGGAAAAGCCGAAAGACACAACAGCAGCTGCATGTGTATATGTTGTAGTAGAACAGAAAACAATCAGAAACTATCAAAAATACAAGCATAAAAATGTTCAAGAAAAGTGAAGAAAGGAGCTAACATGTCATGTCAAAACGACTAATAAAATAATTTGTGTTCCAGTTGCTGAAGGAATTCATGAGATGAATAGCTATCATCATCATTATCCCACTTTTTCCCATTTTTTTCTACATGGGGTCAGGGTATCGTGTTAACTGTTGCCAACTCTCTCGATTCAGTGCCACAGTCCTGCCTTTTTAAACACTCATGCCTGACTGTCTCAGATCTTCTTTCACACAATCCAGTCACCTCTTTGCTGGGCATCCTTGCTTCCTCTTACCTTATTCCTGCCTGTCCCAGAACTTCCTCACCAGATTCTCTTCTGCTGTTCTGCACGTGTGTCCAAACCACAGTAATCTGTTCTCTTTGATCTTTTCTGCAATTGGAGCTACTTTGGCTTCTGCTCTTATGTCTTCATTTCTTCATCTGTCCCACACTGTGCATCCTACCACCCTTCTCAGGCACTTCATTTCCATCACCTCTAGCTTCTTCAACTGTTCTGCCTTTACTGCCTTGGTTTCTGTAACATACAGTAAAATAATGTCTTTGTATAACGGCGGATTGCTGTTCTTCCGCCAGTTGTGGTATACTGATTCTGCTTTTTGATGTACTGTGCATGCATACGAGACTTGCGTTCCCACGCATACCCAGTACATCAAGGCTTTGAAACGGAAGCAACGGAGAAAAGAAAGTCTCCGTTGCTCGTTTTCTCTCTCTCTCTCTTTTTTTTTTTTTTTTATTGTAAAAAAAAAAAAGATTTTGGGGCAGTTTATACCAACGGAAAAGGGCGACCGGACCTTTTTCCATTGGTATATTGTGGGATTTACAACGGGCACGCTGGTTGGGTTGGCCAATCAGCATGCACGTTTTAGAATATTAATGGGGAGGAATTGTGTAAAGAACATTAATCCATACTAAAAATAATGCAGTTGCAGAAGAACTTAATACAAAATTAGATATTCAGAAACTTTCCTGTCAGCAGTTCAGCAATTTTACCTTGCTTGCTTAAATGTCGGTGTCCGTACTTTTTCTTTACAACAGTTTTTTCCCTTTTTTTTTTTTTTTCATTGAGCCAGTCTCAAATAGGTATGTATCCTCTTGCAACTCCAGCAAGAGCTGGTTCAAAGAAATGTAGCAGTGCAGGTACAATATTCATGGTTTTCACAGGTAATAAACATTTAGCGTCTCTATTACACCACAAAAAAGATATATGAAACCCCTTACCACAATGCTGGAAGTAAGAACAGCAAGTCTTAATTCTCCCTAGCGCTTTGGCATGTACCTTCACGGAGAGAGAAATATTTTTAACACCTCTAGCGATCATGTGTTTATATGCGCACTCATTATTGTATTTAATTCTAATTAATTAGTGAAATAGACTCAATTAAATCTTTAAACCGTACAAAACAAGAGGGAATAATACAAGTTTGAAAATACCTTCATAGCAGATGTGATTATTAAATGTCATTATTCAAGCTTTCTGAAAAAAATGTATTAAATTTTATAATTAATTAATTTCTTATTTATTTGATGGTATGAAACATTACAAGTCTCGAAGAATTAACATCTACCCTCATGCATCACTTCAGCATAATCATTCAAGGCTAGCTTCGAAAGAAAAATTGCCATGGACTCCAAAGATAACTACAAGGCATTCTTTAGCCAAATTGCCATGGACTCAAGATAACTACAAGGCATTCTTTAGCTATGTAAAGAATCTAAGTGGCAATTCTCAGATCTTCTCGGAGTTAGTGCAGAATGGCACAAAATACACTGAACCGAACAATATAGCCAACATCCTGGCAGACAGGTTCAGTGCAAACTTCACCCCCCCTCTCACCCCCAAAAGGGCCCATAACTATACCAGAAGAATGTAGTGCCCCTGAAATCACAGACACTCAGGTTAAAACTGCCCTCTCCAAAGCCAAAAACACAGCATCAATGGGACCGGACGGTGTCCCAGGCTGCGTCCTACACGAGCTCAAAGATGGACTAACCCCTCACCTAAACACACTGTTTAAACTCAGCCTCTCCACAGGCTATGTGCCCACAGAGTGGCGCACAGCAACAGTTATTCCACTCCACAAAGTTGGAGCCACAACGAACCCCAGGAACTATCACCCTATAAGCCTGACTAGCTTGGTCTGAAAAGCTATGGAGCGCATCATCATGGATCTCATTAACAGAGACATTGGGAACCTCCAAACACTGGACCCTACCCAGTTCAGCTTTAAGGGCAGATCATGCCTCCTAAACCTGGTGGACTTCTTTGAGACAGTTACCAAGGCTATAGATGAGAGAAAGGTGGTCCACACAGCCTACCTAGACCTCGCAAAGGCTTTCGACACCATTCCCCACTTGGGTATTATAGACAAGCTCACCAGCCTGAACATAAACCCCTACGTCACGAGATGGGTTGCCAACTGGCTCACGGACAGAACCCACATGGTAAGAGTTGCGGGAGCTAGGTCTGACTCTAAACCGGTTACAAGTGGTATTCCCCAGGGCTCAGTCCTAGGACCCCTCCTGTTTGGCATATACTTCTCAGAGGTACAGGCAAGCACAGGAGGATTATGGCTGACCAAGTTTGCAGACAACTGCAAACTAGGGGCTATAATTGACTCTCCGGCTGACACAGACATCCTCCAAAAGGGTCTCAATGAGACAGATATCTGGTGTCAAAACCATGGCCTCAAGCTAAATGTCAAAAAATGCGTAGTCATCCCCTTTGGAAAAAACAAAGTACCCACAAACTATCACATAGGTGGTAGCCCCTAAATACGGAAGACGTAATAAGGGATCTGAGGACCCAAGTAGATAGTAACCTCTCCTTTGATAATCACATTGCCAAAGTGGTTAGAAAATCCTTCTATGTGGCCCACCTAATCGCAAAAGGGTTTGCATCCATATCGAAAGAGGTCATTGGGCCCCTCTACGCATCTCTCATCAGACCCATCATAGAGTACAATGCCCCATTTGGGATGTACCTTACAAGACACCTGCAACAACTGGAAAGACCACAGAAGTACCTCACCGTGAGGATCGCTGGCCTTAAGCAGATGCCCTATACAGCTCGACTGAAGAAACTCCAGCTGTACTCTGTTGCATACCGCCTACTCAGAGGTGATCTCTGCTTGACATACAAGGCCATGTCCAACCCAGAATTGATAGACATGCTCCACCTAAAGAAAACGATATCCCCTCGAGCCACATGCTTCAGGGATCTAAACCTCACCACAACAATAAATAGGACATGCTGGAGGGATAGATTCCTGTCCCAGAGACTACCCATGCTCTGGAACAAGATTCCAATCTACATTAGGCAAAGCTCCTCACTAACCCTCTAGAAGAGAAACCTTGATGAGTTGATGGGAAACAGAAAGTTTACCCCAGGGATCACTTCAATGGCTCTGCTGGACAGAGGCACAGGGAACTAATCTAAGGGGGTGGCGAAAGCCAACACATTCCGGCTAGGCTTATAAATGCCTTCGGGCAGATAGCCTAGTACCTACCTATGAACCTATATAGTACAGCACTACTGGTGGGATGTTCATTTTCCACATCTCTAACTTGTTCCTGAATCCAAAACTTTGTCTTCCTTTTTGTTTGTCCTATATACCAGTTAGTATTTTATTGCATACACTCCCATAGAACTCTGGCAGTTAAAAAAAATGATTAATTTTAAACAATTACCCACTGATCTTGACTTCCCGTATTTTCAAAACCATAAATATTTAGTGTGTGTGTGTGTGTGTGTGTGTGTGTGTGTGTGTGTGTGTGTGTGTGTGTGTGTGTGTGTGTGTAGTAAGTTCCTGACACAAAGCAGTCAGTTAGGTCAACACAGCCTTCCTTCCTTCCTTTCTTATAGAGCACTTTGTCTTTCACTGTACGCCGTCTTTCTCCTGTATAATCACAGAAATGTAGCTTCTGATGGCAGATAAGGACTGCTGGGCTCACCTTGTATGCCCATTTCCATATTTGCTTGATAAGCTGGTAATCCTACACAAATGGCTTAGCTCTTTTTATCCTATAGCATCTGTTCCATACCTTCATGAATTATTGTAGTTTTTTTGATGCACTGTTACTTCGGGAACATTTTACCTAACCATACGTATTGCACTTTGCAGTATAAATATATGTCTCGTCTGTCTTTCCTATCTTCTATCTTTACACTGTATTTTTGTTCTTGTGCATCACTTCTGTTTTGTGGAATTGTATCTGTATGGACTCTCTTGAAGTACTAGTTTGTGTCCTGTTTTCTGCCTTATTTCTTCAAAATGATACATGTTTAGCTTTATTCTGCCTTTGTAAGGCTTTTGATGCATACTGTGTTGTTTATTTACTTCATTTGACAAATTTATTTATGGTCTGTAACATTAAAAGAATAAGGCTGATAAAAATGCAAGCATTACTGTTAGTGGAATCTTACCAAATGTCTGTACGTAGTAATCACAGCTTATTGGTTTCTGCTGGTGATGCGTGTTGCTTTTATTTCAGTAATCCGCTAGCCTTTCTTGCTGACTTGTCGTGGTTGCTGGCCTTTAAGTCAGTCATCTGATATAGTGGAGTCTTTTTTTTTCTCATTTTGTTTCCTATCTTGTTTTACTGCTTCCTTGAGTGATTATTTTACAGTTCCACTGAACTTAATTTGACAGTTAGAGCATTCATCCTGTCCAGCTAAGCTCTTTTACTTCTTTTTTTCCACCTTATTTTTTATCAACAGTGTTGCTTTATTTTATGTCCTGAGCAAAACAGCAAGTGTTTTTCTTCCATTCTTTCTGCAATGGTGTTAATTAATGTATTGGAAAGAACTGGCCTCAGGCCTATCCCTGTGCAGTATCACTTGTCACTGTTGTTGATTTCTTTTGGCTTTTCCTGGTTAGGGGTCGCCACAGCAGAACTCCAGTCCGCTAATGATTGGCAGTCTATTTTTATGGTGCCGAGGTGCCAGCCCGACGCCCAACCCTCAATGAAGGCACACCCATTCACGCATGTCTTTTGAATGCCACCCGACCGCGGGGAGGACATACAGACTCCACACAGAAGGCGCTCCAGCCGAGAATTGAACGGGAGAACCTCTTGCTGTGAAGCGACAATGCTACCACTGCATCGCCGCAGCTTGCGCAGCGCTTGTCACTATTCTATGCAAATTGTCCAAATGATCTGTGGGTTAGTCCACTGTGGTAGTCAAACTCACTGGCAAGTGTTCCAATGATGTGTGCCACGTGTAATATGGAGAGTAGCTTTTGGAACTCTAGCTGGCTCTTAACTCATTAATATCTGGTACCAGGTTATCTTGGTACAGTAGCCAAAACTGCTGGTGCCAATATAATTCCATTTCTGTTTTTCTTTTTCTAATGTATATTTCACAGTTATAAAAAGTTTGATTTAAAAAAAATATAACCCCAGAAACCTCCAGGGGATAATTATTTTCTTAGTAAAATTAGGACACTAAAATATGATTATTTTGAGGTTTTAAAAAAATAATAAAACCTACCCTGAAAGTGAGATGCAGCATGCCATCTTAATTTTCTCCCCCTCACATACTTACTGGTCATGGTCTGTTGCTGTGTTTCGTGAGCATAGACTACATTTGCTAAGAGCAACAAGTTTTCACTGCTTATTTGGAGATGTCTAGTTATATTACTAGAAATTGCCATGGGGAGCCCTCACTCTGATTTCTGTAGACTCTTTATCTTGCAAGTATGGGCAGACACAATGAAAATGCTCACAGTAGTGAACTGTCTGATTTATGTTTATTTTTTAGCAATGATTAGGAGTGGGGGTCAGTAAAGACCAGCAAATACTGCTTTTGACAAGAGACCAGATACAGTCATCAACAAAAACAGTATAATGTACAGAGAAAGTGATTCTTTTTATGATGGTAGGTGGAGTTGGAGAGGCAGACTGTGTGAAAGCAAATAATATTTACCAATTTCCATTTAAACCGTTATCAGTATTGTTGTCGGGGAGGATCATTAAATGTGTCCTAGAGTAACAAATTGACATGTGTTATTGTTGCTATTAAATTACACTCTGTGTGGGGATAGTGGGTTGTGAGGCAGATTGTGCATGAAAGCAATAGACAGTTATTTGAATCACTCTTAAATGACTGACATAATGACTTGTTGGGTGGGCAGTACCTTTTGGTGAGAAATCAGCTAGAATATTGTATTGTGGCCATAATTTCTTTTTGATCACATTCAAACATCTAGAGTGTGCACAGAAGCTTGTTATTGTGGTAGAAAGAGTGAAATGCAGTTTGAATGTGAAAGGAAAGTATATTTAGCTGATCCTGATTAATTATCCTTATGGTTTCTTCAGGGGAAGGCAACACATATGTCTGATAGCAGTGAGTTGAAATGCTAGTCTAGTCATTATTTCACACTGATCACAGTCAAACATCAGAGGTATATACAGTCAGAAAGTGGCTGTCTTTTGAATGTGAGCACAAGTATGTGAAGACAAGAAACACTACATTAATTTGATCACATTTAAATGTGGTGTGGCATTGTGTGGCAGTGCACTAGTCTGAGAAGAGTAAGTTGAAATAGATTGTGCCCATTATTTCCTTCATTTTATCATATTCAAAATCCAAGGTGTACACTGTCAGAAAGTAGCTGTATTTATATGGGAGACAGGATGTGCATGTTGACAAGAGATATTACATCTGCTTGACCACAGTTCAGTAAATATTGGTAATTATTGTTAGAGAGGGACCATGCTTGTGTTTCAGGGCAACAAGTTGGAAAACGATACTGTAACCATTACTGTCTTTGGTCACAGTCAGAAGCTAGATACATTTGGTCTAGGAAAGCAGTCTGAGTGTGAAAGTGACCGTCTAACTGTGATAAAGTGACCATGGCAGTAATTATTTAATCTCACTTGTCAGGAGCTTTCTGAATGTGGCTATGCTGGTAATCTTTGAGTGAGAAAAATCACATTTTTTTCTGGTAACAATTTAGGTGATTTCTTCATAGTCAGAGATCTGTATCCCATCAAAATGAGCATATATTCTGGATCAGTCTCTGGGTGAAAGGAGTTGACCCTACTGTTATTGTATTTTATGAAAACGATGATAAAATCCATGATGTTCTTCGTGTTTCACTGTTGCAGTCCTTACATTTGGGTAATCTGCTGGCAGGTTGCCCTCAGTCGGCCTGAATAACAAAGTCTTGGGTCGTTTATCGGTTGTTGTCTCCTCTTCCATGACGTCAGGTCATCAGGGGTATAAAACATGCAGCCAACGCCATTTTATTCAGTCTTTCTTGCCATGCGGTGCCTGAAGCAGAAGCAGTTCGCAAGTGCCGGTCGGCCGACTCCTAAAATTTTCACATTCGAGTTTCAGAACCGAAGTCTTCAACTAAAGCTAAGTACCCTGTTGGGGAAGCTTTTTCTTGCTCCTTACCAATGTCAGTAAAAGTTAATAATTGCATTACTTGTGGGAAGCAAATACCTCATAAGGATTTTCATTTGTACTGTATTCCTTGCCTAAGCCCATATCATAACGTGCCTTGCTGTCTAGTTTTGTACTAGATTTAACCAGTGCACTATTAAGCGTCGATATAGTTTTGCTTCAAAATATTTTGGATCCAGATTTAATTACCCTGAAATATCGTCGGTTAGCAATCCGACTACCGGAGTTCACAAAACACGCAAAGAAAAAGACAGAGACAGACCGTCGAGGTCCAAAACCGACAACGAAACTTCTTCTAAGCCAGTCGCCGGTACTCAGTGAGGCGCTTTCGCAGCCCCTGATACCTGCTACTTTTGAGTCATAGGCCTCTACCGAGACCCATGTGGAGTCTGGTATGCCACGAGATTCTCAGAGTATTGAACCCGCGGATATCTCCCGCTTGGATGGATCCGGAGCCACTGAGCAGGCACCGGCTTCTGAGGGTGTTTTCAGGCCTCAACATTTTATATAAAAATCGATGCTAGCTTCAAAAACAAGATCAAAAACATCTTTGTCTTAAAAAACGATGCATGAGCCACGTGCTCAGGCCCCTATGCCTAAAAAACAGATGATCAAAATGGCTGAGGACTTAATTACCTTGATCAAGGGTTCCCAGCCCCACCCCTGCTAAGAAGCCTAGGCAAGACACTGATTATGAATCTTCAGATCAGGTTTCCATTTCTTCTGATTCCTCTTCTGATCAGGAATTTTCTATTCCACCCTATGAAGATTCAGATGCAGAAGAATCCATCCCATCTGCATCTCCTCCTGAGGATTATTCTTTTGGAGAAACCTTGCATACTTTAGAACATTTTCATTGGGAGAGTCAGGATTTCTCTGAATCAAAAAAGAGGCTTGGGGATTTCTTCCTTCTTCCTCAGCATAGGCCTGTGGCAATACCTCCTGTATTAGACATTGTTATTGTTAATGATGTGTTTTCGGAATCAAGCATGGCTCCTGATTCCCTACCTCTGGCTACTAGTAAGCCAGACAGATATTACATGGTTCCTGACTCCCACAACTTTTTATTCAAAAATCCTGCTGCTGATCCTGAGACTATCTCACAGGGTCCCAACGGTGTGCCTGTACAGCCAAAAATCCTACCCCCTCTGATAGAGATTCCAAGGCACTGGATAGATGGGGAAAGAAGGTTTATACGTCTGCAACCTTGGCAAATAGGGCCTTAAACTGCCAGTTTCATATACTGAAATATCAACAGCATGTTATGGGCTTATTGAAACAGAAAATTATGTTGATTTCTGATTGTGTGGAAAATAAAGAATTACAGGAATTATTGCATGCAGCAGAATAGGTTGGAAAGCATACTTTGCCATGTGGTTTTGATTCCTTGGAGGCCTCTTGCAGGACCGCATTTACTGGATCTGTGATTAGAAGGCATGCCTGGCTCAAGGAGCAAAATCTGCCTGATCATGTTAAAGCAAAATTGTTGGATGCCCCTTTACAGCATGATACTCTGTTTGGTAATAAGGCAGAAGAGGTTTTAAAGAAAATGGAAGACAAAGCTAAATCTATGCAAACTGTAAAAGATTTCTTACAAGATCCGAGCCGGCAACTTCTATCACGGCATAGATCCGAGCTCCTAGCTCCTACCCTTACCCATAATCCCCTGCCTACCCTGACTGACCTCAGATCTAGTTTGCCGCTCTTCAAGCAACAGCTAGATTCCAGAGCTCTTGGCGATTTTGTGAGAAAAAAAGTTTTTTCTTCTTATTCTGATTGAGTGGTTGTGTGTGCGTGTTAGGTTTACCCTTAACGCTAAAACTTCTTATTTTTAGCTTACTTAGCTTAAATTTTAATTTAAATTTTTCCTCCCTCCCCGCTGGTCGTAGCGTGTGTGTGTGTGTTTGAGTGTAGGGGCCTAGTGAGTGTGCTTTACTTTAGTTATGTCGGAGGCCCCTAAAGCCATTTTTTCGAAATGCACCGAGTGTGGTCACAAGCTTTCACCGGCTGATGGCCACACTCGGTGCGTTAGGTGCCTTGGGGTTGAACACCTCTCTTCGGGTTGCGTGATTTGCGAGGCGTTCAAACCCAGGGCACTTAAGGATCGGAGGTCGAAGCTGATTCTGGCGGGCCTTTTAACCCCAGACTCTGCTTCGGCCTCCGGTACTTTGGTGACCGCTACCCCCCCCCGGTAGTGGTCACTCCTGCCTCCCTTCCTCCGACCGGGACTCAACCTCCCGCTTCGGCTCCGGAGGATAGGGAGTCCAGGAAAGAGAAGTGGAGGGAGAAGCACCTTAAGCGGCGGGCCGAGGACTCTTCATCGGCCCGGCCCGCCAAGAGGGCTTCTCCGTCCAGGTCTTCTCGGTCTCCTCCTCCTCGGATCCGATCCCCTTGTTTCTCCCCGGGACCCGAGGAGGAGGTGACCCAGTCCCCGTCGAGGTCATCGAGGCGGCACTCCAGGTCGGCCTCGGTGGCCTCTTCGAGGTCCACCTTTAGCATGTCAGATGCGGACATGGACCGGATGATGAGGAGATTCATCCAGGCCCAGATGCAGATGGGAGTGCTCTTGCCTCCCCCCCTCCGGGTGGGAGCTCGACCCCTTTTTTTGCCCCTATTGCTCCTTCTCTGACCCGCATTCTGGGTTCGGAGCGCTCTGAGGCGAGCCACGTTGGATCCGGGGGTGAGTTGGAGCCGACTGTGCTGGGCACGTTGGCTCCGACGGCTCCCTCGAGTTTGTCAGATCTGACCTCTTGGAGCCGTGGGCCGAGCTTCGGATCCGAGGGATTCAGTGTGCTTTCGGCTCCATCCCAGTCGGAGCACAACGGTCCCTCGGATCCGACGTTCTCGGTGCCGGGTCTGATCCCCGCTTCAGATCCGAGTGGGAGTCTGGTCTCGGATCCGTCAGAGAGCGGCTCCCCCTCTGCTTTCGCTGCGGTGGAGAGGGCACTGTCGAGTGCTTCCAGGCCTCCGGTCCTGGTTTCGGCTCCCTCCCGCACTCCTTCTCATCTGGTCCTGGCTCCCCTCATCCGGCCCTCGGGGCAGCCTGCCTCAGCGCCTCTAGGAGTTCCAGTGGAACAAGATACAGCCCATGAGGACTCCTCGGACAGCCTCCCGAGGAGGTTCTTCACAAGGCAAAGTGCAAGAGGAGGCACATAGACTCCCCTGAGAGTCTCACCGAAGATACAGACAGATGAAGGGGAAGGCTCCCCTAGGTCACCCCCCGAGGATGTCTCCTTCGGAGACATCATGGAAATGCTCAAAATCAGGGGTGGGTGGTCTGCCCCCAAGGCTTCCTCTGATGAGTCCGTATTCCTTGAGGTGTTTGAGGCAAGGCCATCTACCTCTTGGGTGTTCCCTCCACCCGACTCCTTGGTGGATCTCATATCCACTAGGGCTTGGAAGGAACCGGACACCGTAGAGCCAATCCCCAAGTGCCAGGACAAAATTTTGAGCCCCCCTGCAGAGAGATCACACTGGAGCAGAGGTCCCCCTGTGGATGCCATGTTGATGGCTGCAGCCACCAAGAAAGAGTTGGCTCAGGAGAGCCCCACGGTTCATTCTCCGAGCAAGGAGTCTCGCGCGATGGACCGTCTTGGGAAGCGGGCCTTCAGTTCAGCGACCTTCTCTATGAGGGCCTTGAATTACATGGCACACGTTATTCGGATGCAGCGGGATCTAATTAAGGAATACGCTGCTTCCCCCCCAGGGTCCATGTCGGAGGGAGACGAGGATCTGTACTCCTCCCGAATGGCCACCCTCCGCTCTATTTCTAACACCTCTATGCGGCTGTTGTCTTGTGCTACGGAGGGAGCCGCTAGAGACAGGCCTGGCTCCGTCACTGTGACTTCTCGGAACCCTTTAAGGTGTCATTTGCGAATGCCCCTTTTGATGGTTCTGCACTGTTCGGCAAAACCATTCGCGACACTCTTGTCCAGATCGAGAAAGACGGGAAGACTTTGTTTGCCGTCGGAGTCCGCTTCTCTGCACCCCAGAGGTCCTTTTCCAAGAACCAAAAGGGTCAGAAGAAGATGTGGTTCCGAAAATTGCATCAATCCCAGTCTGCTCAGGACAACCAGTCCTCTCGTGGCAGAGGAGGACAGGGAGGACGCCGCCCCAGAGGCAGAGGGTGTCCCAGGAATTTTGGGTCCAGAGAACTGTTCTCTGAGAGGCCCACGCAGAACCCCTGAGGGGTTACCCGGCTGCTCCACTCTGGAGGCAGTCAGGGGGCATTTTTCGAGGCACCTAGCAATGTGGGAGTCCATAACAATGGATCGCTGGGTGCCTCGTATTATATCCAGAGGTTACCAAATTCCCTTTATCATAACCCCCAGAATCAGAGGCCTCCCCGACGTACCACCCAGTCAGAGGGAGGCGGCTGCTGCAGAAATTCAGCAGCTTCTGCAAAAAAAGAGTCATCCAGCCCGTCCCCCCAGATCAAATCGGATCAGGGTTTTACTCCAGGTTCTTTCTGGTGCCAAAAAAGACGGGGGACTTGAGGTCCATCCTCGACCTCTCTCTCCTAAACCTGCCGGTACCCAAAGAAAAGTTCCGAATGGTCACGTTGCAATCCGTCCTCCCCTTATTGCGGGAGGATGACTGGATGTGCTCCATACACCTCAAGGATGCGTAATATCACATTCTAGTGGACAGGCGTTCCAGGAGGTTTCTCCGCTTCCGGCTGGGAGCCAGTCACTTTCAATTCAGGGCCCTCCCCTTCGGCCTCACCTCAGCCCCCAGGGTGTTCACCAAAGTCCTAGCGATAATAGCGGCCCACCTGAGACTCCAGGGAATTCAGGTCTTTCCATACCTGGACAACTGGCTCCTTACGGCCCCAACAAGGCATCTACTTTGTTCATGCAGGGATTATTTCCTCCTCAGTCTGGCTCCGCTATTAGGATTAACCATCAACATGAACAAATCCTCTCTGATCCCTACACAGGTGTTGGATTTTATAGGGGCGAGACTGGATTCCAGACAGATGCTTGCGTTCTTGACTCCAGATCAGCTTCTGAACCTGATGTTGCACGTGCAGGCCATCCTTCAACTGCAAACTCCTTTGGTGGAATTGGTCTGAGGGCTTTAGGATCTATGGCAGCTGCAATCCCTCTGCTGCCATTGGCCCGGTTGAACATGAGGGTCCTGCAGTGGACCCTCCATTTACAATGGTCCCTGTCTCACAACCCCCTGTCTCATCCCATTTCCTTAAGCAAGGTTTGCAGAAGGTCGCTCGTGTGGTGGCTCTAGTCCCCAATCTCCACACGGGACGTCCCTTCTCACTACCACCACCAGTCGACACAGTGACCACGGATGCTTCTCGCCTGGGTTGGGGGGGCATTTTTCAGGCAGGACAGTCCAAGGCACGTGGAACGACGTAGAGACCTCTTTGCATATCAACGTCCTAGAGATGAGGGCAGTGCTTTTGACGTTGCAGGCACTACACAGTTCTCTCCCGGTAGGGACGATTGCAGTACAGACAGACAACATGTCAGTCGTCTGGTACGTCAACAAACAGGGGGGAACCAGGTCTTACCCCCTTTGCCACGAGGCCATGAGAGTGTGGGAATGGGCGATTTCCACCAACCGCTTTCTCATAGTAACGCACATTCCGGGACGGTCCAACATTCTAGTGGACAGGCTCAGTCGTACTATCCTGACTCCTTACGAATGGTCTCTCAACCCTCGAGTTGCAGAGCAAGTATTTGCCTGATGGGGGCAACCTTGTTGCAATCTTTTTGCCTCACCTTCAAATACCAAATGCAATGATTACTTCGCTCTGATCCCCCCTCCGGGGGAGTCTCCGAGAGACTCTCTAGTTCATGCTTGGCCTCCCGGTTTGCTTTATGCTTACCCTCCTCTTCCCCTGATGTTGAAATTATTGCAGAAAGCCAGGCAGTTGGGGAGCAAGATGATCCTCATTGCCTCATTCTGGCCTCGTCAGACATGGTTCCCTTACCTATGGTCTCACCTAGTGTATCCATCATGGATTCTGGATCCCCTCCCGGATCTCATTTCTCACCCTCTCGATCTTCCAACTCCGAACCTGGTCAACCTCAAGCTGACTGCTTGGTTGCTCCAGTTCCACTCCTCATAAGGACTCTCGGGATCTCATCACCTGTCAAAGCCATTCTTGTAGCAGCTCACAAGCCTTCCACCAGGAGGGTTTATCGGAGTAAGTGGAAACGCTTCACCATTTGGGCAGAACACTGTCGTTTAGACTCTTTTACAGTCCCGATAGTGTCGGTTCTAGATTTTCTAACCTCTCTCTTTCACCAGGGGGCTAGTTCTTCCACAGTCAAGGTACAACTTGCAGCAATCTCATACTATCACGTGGGACAAGAGTCTGGCCCTCTTATCACTTCCAAACTGTGTAAGACCTTCCTCAAGGGTACCTTCCTCCTTAGGCCTCCAGTCAAAGAGGTGGTACCTCCATGGGATTTATCCCTAGTCTTACAGGCCTTGACTGGTCCCCCTTTCGAACCGGCGGCCACGGTAGATCTCAAATTTCTCTCTTGGAAGACAGCCTTTTTGGTGGCCATAACTTCAGTCAAAAGAGTATCGGAATTGCAAGCTCTTTGTGTCAAACCACCATATTTGGTCTTTCACCCGGATAGGGTTTACCTCAGGATCAATCCGTCCTTCCTACCTAAGGTATCTTCAGAAGCGAACATTAATCAATCTATCAGTCTCCCAGTGTTTTTCCCCAACTTTCAAAACAAAGGAGAGTACAAGCTGCATTCCTTAGATGTACACAGACAACTACATTTTTATATTCATAGAACTGCTGATCATAGGCAATCCGATCAGTTGTTTATCTCCTTTGCCAAAAGTAATTTCGGGAAGCCAGTTTCTAAAGTTTCTCTCTCTCTCGATGGATCTTGAGTTGTATTCTCTTGGCATATCAGAGCTCGGGAAGGCCTGCACCTCAAGGAGTCCATGCTCATTCTACTAGGGCCGTTGCCACATCGGCGGCCTTTCAAGCTGGGGTTCCACTGGATGACATTTGTTCCGCAGCCACTTGGGCTTCATTTCATACCTTTATCAGCCACTATAAAATAGATGTTGTCTCCTGAGGTAGGGCGTCCTTTGGCTCTGCGGTGCTCCGGAATATCCTTCCATGAAGGCCACCCAAGATTTAGGTAGCTGGGGACTCTGTCCCAAAGGTTGCTGACAGTCCCTACTTCAGATTAAGAAGTTATGTACTCACCATAACGTTCCATCTGAGTAGGTATCTTCATTTGTCTGCAACCATCCCCCCCTCCTTCCCCCTGACCAAAATTATCGTTCTTGAGGTTATTAGCATCTGTTCCCTTTGAGACGCTTTTATCAGCTGTGCTATGGGGCAAACTTGATCTGAGGTCAGTCGGGGTAGGCAGGGGATTATGGGTAAGGGGAGGAGCTAGGAGCTCGGATCTATGCTGTGATAGAAGTTGCCGGCTCGGATCCGAGATCGGATCCGTATCCCAAAGGTTGCAGACAAATGAAGATACCTACTCAGATGGAACGTTATGGTGAGTACATAACTTCTTATTTCTTTGGTGGGCAGAGACATGTCACCAAAACAAGGGACTGTCATTCACTCTACCCCCGCCACCCAAACCCTAACTACAGACGCATCAGACTATGCTTGGGGGGCCCACCTGACGGGGAGATGCATTCAGGGCATATGGAGCCCAAAACAAAAGCTTCTGCATATCAACCAGAAAGAGATGCTAGCTGTTCAGAATGCTCCGACAGCCTTCAAGGACTTACTTCATCCAGGACAACTACTGATAAAGACGGACAACACCACGGTTATATGGTACATAAACAGGCAGGGGGGGGTACACATTCCTACCCCCTTTGGAGACTAGCCACGGCATTGTGGAAGACAGCTTTGACTTACCAAGTACATCTTCAAGCTCATTTCCTGCCAGGAAAACAAAATACTCTGGCAGACAACCTAAGCTGAAATCTTATGGACCCGCACAAGTGGAAACTGGATCCACAAATCTTCAGCAAGCTAACACAGAAATGGGGGAGCCTAGACATAGATCTATTTGCCTCTCCCCAAAGTTATCAACTGGACAAATTCTGCACAAGGACTTATCACAGACAAGCATGGAAAGTGGATGCCCTATCCTTCAGTTGGAAAAACCTATCAGTCTATGCCTTTCCCCCTCTGCCTCTTCTCCCCAAGGTCTTACTAGAGGTCAGACAGGAAAAAAACAAAAATGATCCTGATTGCTCCGGACTGCCCTCGCCAGCACTGGTACCCAATTCTAAGGAATATGTCTCAACTCCTTCCTTGGTACTTGCCTCAAATACCTCATCTACTGTCTCAGCAGAACAATCAAATTTTGCACACTCAGCTCCAAACTCTGAACCTTGCAGCATGGCTGATCATTTAATTATACAAACAACACCTCTGTGTAAATCTGTGATGGATGTCATTTTGGAAGACAGAAGGCCTAGTACTAGAAAATCTTATGCTGATAAATGGAAAAGATTATGTGCTTGGAACCAAGCACAAGGAACGGACACAGCAAAACCAAATATCCCTCAGATTTTACAATACTTGACTGAGATGCTTGACAAGGGCCTACCCAATAAAAATCCATGCCTCTGCCATCTCGGCTCATTACAATCTTTTCTCATCCTCTACTTAAACAGTATCTTAGAGGGGCCAAAAATTTAAGGCCTCCCAGAAGATCACCAACTCCTGCATGGGACCTCAATTTTGTGCTGGAAAAACTCACCATTCCTCCTTTTGAACCAGCAGCTACTGCGGATATAAAATTTTTATCTTGAAAAACAGCTTTCCTCTTGGCAATCACTTTAGCAAGAAGGGTTTCAGAACTACAGGCTCTCATGGCTGTGGAGCCTTTTATTGCATTTTACCTGGACAGGGTGTCCCTCAGGACCAATCCTTCCTTTATGCCTAAGGTGGTATCCAGTGCAGCTCATAACCAAACAATTCACCTGCCAACATTTTACCCAAATCCACAGAGCAATGAGGAGCAGATTCTGCATTCATTGGACGTACACAGACAACTAAGATTCTACTTAAACAGGACCAAATCTCTAAGAAAGTCTGAGCAACTACTGGTGGCATTTGCTTCAGGATCAGAGGGGAAGGCTATATCAAAGCAGACTATTTCTAAGTGGATAAGCCACTGCATTTGTTTCTGCTACTTGCACCATGATATACCTGTGCCCAAGGGGATCAGGTCACATTCCACCAGGGCTGCCTCTTATTTGCCTCTCTTCTCCAAATCCAGGGCAGGTTTTGCCACTGCAGTTCTGCAGGGCCTTATAGACACTCCTAATGCTATTTAGTTCCATCCTCCCATCCATAGCTTTGGGATTCTACCCAAATGTAATGACTGCAACAGTGAAACATGAAGAACATAGTACAGTTGTGTGCATTTAACCATAAATGTAGATGTTCGAGTGTATTCACAGTTGCAGTCCGGGTTACCCACCCGCCATCCCCCTTTTCTATAACTTCTCTTTCCTTCACTATATTCTAAAGCCTTTGGGGTGTGTTTGCTTTTAGATGAAGGTAAAGTTTTTGTTTTTTTTGCTCCCCATTTGGGGGGGGGGGGCACCTGACATCTGGAGCAAGAAAAACTGAATAAAATGGCGTCGGCTGCATGTTTTATACCCTTGACAACCTGACGTCATGGAAGAGGAGACAGCAACCGACGCAGGACCCAAGACTTTGTTATTCAGGCCGACTGAGGGCAACCTGCCAGCAGATTACCCAAATGTAATGACTGCAACAGTGAATACACTCGAACATCTTCATTTATGGTAAGTGTACACAACTGTACTTTATATGTTTAAATGGTCACTTCATTATGAGTTCATGGCATCCTTTTTACATATGTCTTTAAATTCATTTTGTAATAGACAGGCATGTTTTCCTTTTCATCTTGAGGGGTGAACATATAATATATATATAAACCTGTAAATGTGATGTTCTTGTATAACATACAAACTAAATCTGTTATGGATTTGCACAGAAAGTGATACTTTAAGAAGCAGTATTGAGAATTATGAATAGACACTTAGAAATTAAGCATGCGGCTGTTTCACAACCTGTGTAGGTAAAGCACAATATAAGTACAGTTTCTAAGTGAATACCCAGATTAGTTTGTCCAAAACATTTTCTAAAACATCAGATAATCTTTTATGACCATTAATATGTACCAGACTGCTAAGATACATTATGTATTTTTTTCTGTTGGGGTAGGTATATGACTTATAGCCAGGATAAAATGTAAAACATATCAAGAATATATCTGCGTTGAGTAGTTATTACATCATAAGTAAACTTCACATTTAGTTATCATAAAAAAGGGAACTTTTCATTATTGGTTAGCATAAAAAAGGGAACTTTTCATTATTGGAAACATGCTATAACCATAACTCTCTGTACTGGCAGGGCATTGTTATTGGAGTGAAATTCATTGTTGAACTTATAAGGGTAGTGCACCAGTCGTAGATGATGTGAGGTATTGCCAGCTATGCCAGGAGAAGTAGGGCAGTGGATGTGTAACATACGCCAGCATAGCTAGCTGGAGTTTTGTAAAGAATTATATGTCTTTTGTATATCAAACTGATTTGTGCAGGTGCTGGTGTTGAAAAATGTATTTGTAAAGTTGCTTGTGTTAAACATGTGCCAACAGTGTGTCCTGCTGAACAGAAAAGGAAGTACACCTGTATGTCAGACTGTATTGTAACTGTTGAAATTAAGATTGTAACATAGGATACTGAAAGAGAAGAGGTTAATCTCAGTCCAGCTAACTTTGAAAAATGGTCTGAAATAAATTACCTGGTTAGCAATAAAGATTGCATCTCACAGGTCTCAATGCAGCCAGAGACAAAAAGTCTGTACTAGGAGCCTTCTGTATTGTCCTTGGGGGTGAGCTAATTGCTACTCTGGAAGGGTGGAAGTGTTGAAATGGTTTTATGGCTTTCAGATGCTATAACACATCTTAGTATATATCTGTCTGTGTGTATGGTAACACATATATGCAAGATTTTGGTTCATTTCTAGTAAAGGGGGTAGTATGGGAACCAGAAGTCAGATGACCAGATGTATGTGATGTCATTCTGTAATCCAGGATTGAAATTATGTTTAATACTAGATGAGACAGGAGTCTTGGAGCAGTCTTTTTTTGGAACCTGACATTGAAGGATCTCTCACCCGCTTCATCTTGCCTTGCTTTAGTAAGTAACCAAAGAGTACTAATTCTTTAGATCAGTTAGGAAAATATAGTGCTATTAGTTAAGTACTGTTTTTCTGTATCTGTGTGAATCTATTCATCTGTGTTATTTTAATATTTTCTGTGATTGAAACTTTTGGTGTATAAATAGATTTAGTATTTCCATGTTCTTTTATTATTATTAACTATATTTCAACTTTTTATTGTGGCTGGTCTTTTACAGAATATTTTAACCTTTGAGAGTGGCTGCTCCTGATAGATTTGCTGTTTGGTCAACATTATCATTTGTATTAATATTAATTTCACTCAATATAATTGAGTACCCTTGTAAGAGCCTTAGAGTAGCTGGCTTTGGAGTGTCCTGCTGGCAGTAACTACCTTATAGTCCGGGGACAGGGACATAGCAAATATGTGCCAGACTTTCCCAGGTTTGTGTGTGTGTGTGTGTGTGTGTGTGTGTGTGTGTGTGTGTGTGTGTGTGTGTGTGTGTCTGTATGAAAATTAAATCTCAGAGTGTGTGTGTGCCAGCTACTTGGAGCAGGGAAACAGAGCGCTGGTTTCTCAGAGAGAGTGATGGAGGACTTGGCAGGGACACTCTGCTGAGGAATCAACTCTCAGCTGTGCCAGTGGGGGGTCTTATTGCAGTCCTGGAGAGAGAGGGGGAAACCCAGACCCTGGACTGGGTGTGTTCAGTGTGTGCTCTTAAGGAAATTGTGCTTGTTGCAGAGAGCTGCACCTGGAAATACTGTGTGTACCTATCTTTGATCCATGTGAATGTCCCTCACCAATGTCAGTGGTGAGTATTCAGGTTCCTTGATTACTGGCCCAGAGGGGGGACATAACAGATTTTTTTTTTGTATATAAGTGACCAGGCATAATTTCTGAAAGTTTTACCAAGAACTCTTAAAGGAAGACTGATAATATGGCCCTTTATACATGCATAGAATGTTGGTGTTCACAAGCATTTGGCAGTTACAACATCAGCATGTATTTCATTCAGCTCAGTTTCCTTGAGGTATCAATATATGACTTCTCTACAGGGTGAAAAATGTAACATTTGTCCAAAATATGTCTCTACCGTATTGCCATTGTAAAAAATCATAAATGCATCTCTGACAAAGGGAACATTTATGTCATTGGAAATGTGCCATAATCAAAACTCCAGTTCTGATGGTAGCAATGTGATGGAGTGAAATTCAGAACTGTGATGCATTTAAATCTTTAAGCACAGAATGGCAGTCTCATTTTTTAACCTGAGTTCCAAGTGTAATACCTTAACTGTTTTACTAAGAACACTCAAAGGGGTGCTGATATATATATATATATATATATATATATATATATATATATATATATATATATTTATTTATTTATTTATATTTTATACAATTGTACTGGATGCTAGGTTTTACAGGTATTTGACATTAACAACCTGTCATGTTAGATTATTCTGTGTTTACAGAAGCTGTAGATGTACACTTTCTGTTTTGGAGGAGAAATGCAACCCTGTGTCCAGAATATATCTTCACTGAGTTATCATCAGTTCAAAAAATTATAAATAGTTTACCTGAATAGGGAAGTTTCTTGTCACAGGATTGAAGCCTCCCCCCCTCCGTGATGACCGTGCCCTGGCCCAGCAATCAAGGAGCCTCAATCCTCACCACTAACACCAGGGAGGTTGTCTCCTAGAAGAGAAGAAAGGATAACTAATGCACACAATAAAGTACAATTTCCCTTAAGTGCACACAGAGATTACAGTCAGTCTGGGACTGGTTGCTCCCTTGCTCACCAGGTCCTTAATAGGACTCCCCACTGGCACAGCTATAGGGTCCAGGTCTCAGCCTAGCTGGGCAAGCTAAAACCTCCAGTACCCTCTCTGTCCAACCAGTGCTTCGTGTCCCTGCCAAGTAGCTGACACACCACACATACACTTTGAGATAAGTATTTATACAACTTCACAGACGCTCCTGGGAAAGGCTGACACAGATTCTCCATCTGTGCCCCTTTTCCCAGAATATACGGAAGTAATCCCTGCCACCACCCAGCTAATAATATCAGCTACTAAAAGGCCCTTAAAAGGGGTCCAATTATTACTGTGCAATATTATTACCCAATGGTAATGTGACTATTCAGTCTAAGGCTTATTGGAAGGGCTTAGACAGTAAACTCTATAAATATATAATGTACTCTAAAGCATAATTTATCACTACATAAACCAGCCACAGGTAGAAGGATTTAAAAATATTGAATAATTAAAACACAAGACAAAACTACTACACCACAGAGATATCTAAGCGTTCATAGATCACACAGAAACTTAAATTAATACAGTAGGACAGGTCTGATTTCAAAGAAAAATGCATAATTAAACTTTACTAGCTTTAACTATTCCTACAAGAAATCACAGTGATAGAAATATACATGTGAGCTTAGGCAGAGTGCTGAGTTAGATATCCAGGATCAAAATGCTCCAAGTCTCTTGAGAGAAATAGTATTTAAACATTACTAACAAACATGTCTCTAATGCCCTCCCAAATTACATCATGTTGACACTTAGGTTTTCCCAGGCAAACAAACTGCATTATTTAGCAGTCTTAACACCTGCTCAGAAACTTACAACAATAAAAGGCATTTCACATATACACTCTAGCAGAAACCAGAGCAATAAAGCACCTTCCATATGCAAATTCTGGTCATAAAGTTTAGCCTTAAAACAATGGGCATGCAACCTTCATCCAGACGCACTGGAGCCGAATTCTAACATGAAAGGGTCACAACATGCTTCACTGGGCCAGTAGAGTGCAATGTTGTCACATATTTTGCAGTTCCACACTTCACAGTATTCTTTTACACTCAAGAAACATGCCTGTATTTTACATTTATTTACAAATAATCCAGTAAAGGCAAAGGGAAGAAAGCCCAAAACACTAATAAAAACAAAAATTAGACCCCGAACAGTGAAACCATAAAGCCACAAACTGACGAACTTTTAGCAAACAGTAGTTTATTAACACCAACGAACAACCAACAAAAATGTAAGGCACATTAAGGAAATTAATACTCCGTTTTCATTTTGAACAACTTCATCAGATGTGGGCTGTGTCAAGTTAATTCTATTTAAATAAAAAAGTCAATGACATCACAGAATCATTAACCAATGAATGTCTACAAACATTAAAAGCACACAAAACCATATAAATTTATTTATATGTATTATAAATAATAAAACATTCAAAAACATGAGTGAATGCTTAAAAAATAAAACATACTTTAAAAAATCCTTTATATAAAATGCCATTATAAGCGAACGATTCATATGCATGTTGTAAAGGTACTTAGTACTTGTGCATAAAACAAATGGCTACAAGAAAAACAGAATAAATGTATGTTGGAGAAAGTAATAAGGGAAAGAGCATCCACATTTACTATAACTTAGCAGCTCTTAATTTTAAAAGTGGAACCAGTGACACAAATTCATTTAAACCAGGCCTTTTATTAGATTCTAAAGACAATTGCCACCATAATTTTCTGTACTCAGTAGTTTCTTCCCACATGCCACCTCTTTTATCCATGCTTATTTTTTCTATTACAAAAAATCTAAAGGCGGCATGTGGGCATTCCAAAGTGTGCTTGTACAGAGCATTGTTGTCTTTCTTAGGTTGTATGTCATATATATATGCTCATATGTTCTCCTCCTAAGCTTTCTTTCAGTTTTTCCAATATAGAAAGACTGGCAGACTTGACAAAGAGCTAAATACACCAGGCCACTAGTTTCACAATTATTATAGGACTTACTTATATTTCTACTATCTAAAGTAACACTTTCTATGCTTATAATGAACTTAGACTGTGAGCACCAGCCACATTTAAATGTGCCCCATCTTCTTTTATTATTACCCTCACCAAAATTATTGTTTCTTTGTAGATAGTCTTTCAGATTTCTTCCATTCTTATACACCACTTTTATACTTTCATTGTTAATTATTTCCAAATCTGTAAACATACAGAAAGTGTTCCATTCCTTATTGATAATGTTCCTTACTAATCCTGAACTACCATTATATTCAGGAATTAAAGAGCTATCGAAAACACCAATGTTTCCCCTAGGTTCCAACATGTGCACTTCAGCATCTTGGCCCAAAATAGGTTTGTATCTTCCTTCCCTCTCTTTACAGACTTCCAACTCTATTTTTTTAAGAAGGTTATCTGGGTACCCCCTTTCCTTAAACAACTGTTTAAGGAAAAAAATTTCAGCTAGGAAGTCAGTCTATTTCGAAGTCGTATGACAGGATCGGATAAACTGTCCTTTCACGATGTTTACTTTAAAATAGAAAGGGTGGGCACTATCAAAATGTAAGAATGAATTACAGTAGGTGTTTTTCCTATAAATCTTAGGCTGAAAACTATTATTTTTGCTTATAAATTTCAACATCTAAATATTGCAATTTATCAGGGGAATAATTAAAAGTGAACTTTAAAAAAAACACGTGCTTGTATTTAAAAATTCAATAAAACCATACAATTAATTTTTAGGTGCAATCCATAAAACACATATATCATATAAAAATCTCCCACCCTTTCTATTTTAAAGAAAACATTGTGAAAGGACAGTTTATCCAATCCTGTCATATGACTTCGAAACAGAATGACTTCTAGCTGAAATTTGTGAATGCTCTTTCCCTTATTACTTTTTCCAACATATATTTATTCTGTTTTTCTTGTAGCCATTTGTTTTATGCAGAAGCACTAAATACCTTTACAACATGCATATGAATCGTTCGCTGATAATGGCATTTTATATAAAGGATTTTTAAAGTATGTTTTATTTTTTTAAGCATTCACTCGTTTTTGAATGTTTTATTATTTATAATACATATAAATACATTTATATGGTTTTGTGTGCTTTTAAGGTTTGTAGACATTCATTGGTTAATGATTCTGTGATGTCATTGATTTTTTATTTAAATAGAATTAACTTGACACAGCCTACATCTGATGAAGTTGTTCAAAATGAAAACAGAGTATTAATTTCGTTAATGTGCCTTATTTTTTGTTGGTTGTTCGTTGGTGTTAATAAACAACTGTCTGCTAAAAGTTCTTCAGTTCATGGCTTTATGATTTCGCTGTTCGGGGTATAATTTTTACAAATGCCAGAATTATATATCAAATTCTGTTTGACTAGGCTGGCGGCCTTCGCCCATCGCTCCCCTGTTGTCACATCTCTTCCCCCCGGGGAACTCAAGCAGGTTTTTGAAGTGCCCCTTGAGAAACATCGCTTGAGAGTGTCAGGTCTATCTGGGTGTACCTCACCCCATTCCCTGTCTTGACAGCCCATCTGCATTGGCACTGCTACTCCCACTGTGGTGCTGCACTGACATCTCATATGCTTGCAACCCCAGACTCCATCTTAGCAACTTGGCATTTTGCTGACTGGCTCTGTTTATCCATGTTAGAGGGTTGTGATCTATCATCACAGTGAATTTTCTTCCATACAGATAAGGCTGAAGTTTTTGTAGTGCCCACACTATGGCTAGACATTCCTTTTCTACCGCTGCATAGCATTTCTCCCTGGGTTGGAGCCTACGACTGAGATAAACCACTGGGTGCTCTTCTCCCTCTGAAGAAATCTGGTTAAGTACAGCCCCCTGCACAACAAAGTCTTTGCTGTAGTCTGGACTGGCTAACACAGGGGATCCTCCCAAAGCTTCCTTAAGCTTCTGAAATGCCTTCTCACGTGCTGGGGTCCACACTACCTTATCTGGCCTGTTCTTCCTTGTCAGGTCTGTGAGGGGAGCAGCTATGGTACTATAATTGGGAACGAACTTTCTGTAGTACCCTGCTGTCCCCAAGAATGTCCTTACCTGATTTTTGATAACAGGTGCAGGCCATGCCTGAATAGCTTCCACTTTGGCAGGTTCTGGTCTTATCTTACCACTCCCCACTCTATGTCCTAGGTTGGAGACCTTTGCCATTTCCACCTGACATTTGCTCGGCTTAATGGTCAACCCTGCCCTCAGTAGTCTGCCCAGCACCTCCCTGACATGCTGAAGGTGCTCTTGCCAGGAATGGCTGTAGATAGCAATATCATCCATGTAAGCAAGGGAAACCCTCCTGCTAAGATATGATCTACCAGCCTCTGGAAAGCGCTGGAGCATTCTTCATCCCAAAGGGCATCTTTGTGAACTCATACAAGCCAAAAGGAGTCACAAAGGCTGACTTTTCTCTAGCACTGGGAGTCAAGAGCACCTGCCAGTAACCCTTGGTAAGATCAATGGCTGTAAGATACGTAGCCCCACCCAGCTGCTCTAGGGCCTCATCTGTCCTAGGCATGGGGTAAGCATCCGATTCTGTGTGACTAATTTCCTGTAATCCACACAGAACCTGGTGCTGCCATCCTTCTTTGGCACCAACACCACTGGTGAGGCCCAGGGACTGTTGGACTCTTGAATCACCCCTAGTTCCAGCATCTCCTGTACCTCTTCCCTCAGAGTCTGTTTGACTCTCTCAGGCACCCTATAAGGGGCCTGCCTAATGGGCCTTTGGGGTCATGTATCCACCTGGTGCTGCACCAGGTGGGTGCACCCTGGTTTCCCAGTGAACACGTCCCCAAATTCCCGCAACACTGCTCGGATTTCTTGAACCTGGGTAGGAGATAGCTGCTGAGACATTGCTACCCCATCCTCCGAGGTGTCAGCCCAAGCCTCACTGAGGAGATCAGTCACAAGATCTCTCTCAGACTCCTCCTGCAATCCACTGCAAATGCTCAGCACAAGGGCCTCCCTATCATGATAAATTTTCATCATGTTAACATGGTACAATTTGTGTCCCTGCCATCTGCATAGCACTTCCACCATGTAGTTAACATCACTTACCTTGCTTACCACCTTGTAGGGTCCCTCTCAAGCTGCCTGCAACTTGTGTCTGACAGGAATGAGAACCATCACCTGCAGCCGTACAGCATACTCTCTAGCTTGAGTATTCCTGTCATGCCACACCTTTTTCTGTTGTTGGGCATCTGCCAGGTTCTCCTGGGCCAGGCCCATGAGTTCCCTGAGCCTTGTCCTGAGGTTCAGGACATATGCCACAACAGAGTCCTTGTGAGACTCACACTCACCTTCCCACTCATCTTGAATTAAATCTAGAGGTCCCCTCACCCTTTGCCCATACAGCAACTCAAAGGGTGAAAACCCTGTTGATTCCTGGGGAACCTCTCTGTAAGCAAACAGATGGGACAAATATTTGTCCCACTCCCTCTTAAACTGATCTGCAAATGCCCGTAGCATGGACTAGATTGTAAAGTTTAACCTCTCAACAAGACCATTAGTCTGGGGATGATAGGGGTGGTCTTCATGTGTTTCACCCCACAGGACTTCTACAGACAAGCCAGCAGGTCTGACATAAAATTGGCACCTCTGTCAGACAGTATTTCCTTTGGGAAACCTACCCTGCTGAAAATCTCTAGCAAAGCATTTGCCACCTTCTTGGCCTCAGCGGAGGACAAAGCCACTGTCTCAGGGTATCGTGTAGCATAATCTACAATCACTAGGATATACTTTTCCCTGTGGAACTTGGGGTACTCAGAGGACCCACAGTATCCATAGCTACCCTCTGAAATGGCTCCTCAATCACAGGCAGAGGCATCAAAGGAGCTCTCACCTTGTCTCCTACCTTGCCTACCTTTTGGCACTGCTCACAGGTCCTGCAGTACCCTGTTACATCTCTGGAAATTCCAGGCCAATAGAAGTTTTGCATAATACGCCTCTTTGTATGTTTTATGCCCACATGACCTGCAACGGGAATATCATGGGCTATGGCTAGAAGTGCCAGATGGTAAGCTCTAGACACTACCAACTGATGTACTCTCTCACCTTCTAGCCCTCCCTCAGGGGTCCACTCTCTGTATAGTAACGCTTAGTCCCAGTATACAGATTCCCCCTTCCCTTGAAAATCAGTTGCCTCCCGAGCTACCTGCCTCAGGCTTTGCAATGTAGGGGCTGAGAGCTGAGCATGTCTCAAGACTCTCCTTATAACCCTTCGCAGCTCCCCCTCCACAGGAAGTCTAGCATTCTCTGACGGCGGTGCCTCACTGTCAGCCTGGGTACTATTACTCACCTCTACCTTTGCAGTCCCTCTGTCCAAGGGACCATCAGTACCCACAAGCAGCTGTGGCTCACATTCAGTCTGCTACAGAGCAGCTCCCTCCCTGAAGTAACCACCTCAGCAGTCCTGGCTGCAAGTGTGCAGTCTGTCTGGGTCTCCCCCAGGCTACCAGACTTGCATGCTTGTCTCCAAGCCTGACTACGTATAACTGCACAAGCACAGGGTACTGCACTATCAAAATCTTTCCCTATCAGGACATTTGCAGGTTTATCCTCAAACGCACCTACTTGCTGGCTTCCTTTTCCACCCTCCCAGTCAAGGTGAACCCTAGCCAAAGGTATTTGGAATGGGATCCCTCCTAAAGCCCTGACTGGAGTAGACTGCCCAGGCAAGTAGAGCTCCTCTGTAACCAGTGCAGGCTTTACAATGGTTATATCAGAGGATGTGTCTCTCTTAGCAGTGGCCTCTTTGCTATTCACTATAATAGGATATAACCTCTGGTGGTAGTTTGGTACCCTTGTTGTAGCAAGACAACCTACTGTTGGCATTTTGTTTTTCCCACTTACTGGCTCCTTCACCTTTGGTTCCCCACCTTGCCTCCGTGGGCATCTATATGCCACATGGCCACACTGGTTGCATTCAAAACATTTAACCCTAGCTCCTGGATGTGTACCTGGATTAGTGGCTTCCCCTGCTACTGGTGGATTCTGTTGAGGCAGTCTGTGCTGCCACCATGGGTTCCTTTAGTCACATGAGCAGTACTGGGTGTCCCTTTCCTGTGCAGGGCTGCCCTGCTTGCTAGGTATAGGTCTCCCTTCTTCCCTAACTCCTCTGAAGTAGCACACTGTCCATCAGCTAACCAGATCCTCATGTCCTCAGGCAAAGTGCTAAGGACTTATTCTCTTACCAAAAGATCTGCCAGCCCTTCAGACGTGGTGACCTGATGTCCACTCACCCAGCTATGAAAATAAGTGCTCAGTTCAGCAACATATTCACATACCTTTTCATCTGCCTTACGTCTTTGCTCACAAAACTTTTTCTTATACATTTCAGGTGTTAGCTTAAAACATTCTAACAAGTGTCTTTTTACAGCAGTATAATAAAAACAGTCAGTGTCATGCATTTTTGCTAAAGAAGTTACAGCTTTACCATGGAGTAAGGGGGTCAGGAACCGTACCCAGAGCCCTCGGTCAACTTTATACTGTTTACATAACATATGATTGAAGCTATCAGAATTATCCCGCTCTTTAAACTGTGGAAGAAATTTACTGACCGTTTGCTTCTGGAGTCCAGTTTCTCCCTTCCCCATTACCTCCATGACTTTGGTGAAGAGTCAGCATTTCCCTCTCATGCCTCCTCTTTCCTCAGCTTGTAGACTCCTCATTTTCTCGGCTGCTTCTAGTTCCATACACCTGGCCTCCAACACCAGTCCCTTTAGCTCCAGCTGGATTTTTAAGTCCACTGCAGAAAGGTTGAGCTGTCCATTCTCCGAGGATATTGTATCTCCAGTGTCAGTCTGATTGTCCTCCAGGCTGCTGTTTTCTGATGCAGCTGTAACCAAGGCTGCAATCAGGTCTGCTTTAGTCAGGTTTTCATGCACCAGTCCCATAGCCTGGCACATCTCCACCAGCTGACTCCTTGTCAGCTTTTCATACTCCTCTGCTGACATGCTGCCTGCTCACCCTGACTAACACTAAGCTAACAAAAGAACTCTGAGTATACACTGCGTGGCTGTTTGACTACAAAACACTTTTAGAGATCACTGTACATAAGCTACAGGAATTTGCTCTACCCACACCACTAAAAGCCAATTAGTATGTGAAGTAGATCCCACCACTGCCAAACACTTGTGACGACCGTGCCTTGGCCCAGCAGTCAAGGAGCCTCAATCCTCACCACTAACACCAGGGAGTTTGTCTCCTAGAAGAGAAGAAAGGATAACTAATACACACAGTGAAATACAATTTTCCTTAAGTGCACACAGAGATCACAGTCAGTCTGGGGCTGGTTGCTCCCTTGCTCACCAGGTCCCCAGTAAGACTCCCCACTGGCACAGCTATAGGGTCCAGGTCTCAACCAAGCTGGGCAAGCTAAAACCTCCAGTACCCTCTCTGTCCAACCGGTGCTTCATGTCCCTGCCAAGTAACTGACACACCACACACACACTTTGCGATAAGCATTTATACAACTTCACAGACACTCCTGGGAAAGGCTGACACAGAGTCTCCGGCTGTGCCCCTTTTCCCAGAATATACGGTAGTAATCCCTGCCACCACCCATCTAATAATATCAGCTACTAAAAGGCCCTTAAAAGGGTGTCTAATTATTATTGTGCAATATTATTATCCAATGGTAATGTGACTGTTCAGTCTAAGGCTTATTGGAAGGGCTTAGATAGTAAACTCTATAAATATATAATGACTCAAAGCATAATTTATCTCTGCATAAACCAACCAAAGGTAGAATGTTTTAAAAATATTTAATAAAAAATAATTAAAACACAAGACAAAACTACTACACCATAGAGATATCTAAGAGTTCAGAGATCACACAGTAACTTAAAATAATACAATAGGACAGGTCTGATTTCAAAGTAAAATGCCTAATTAATCTTTACTAGCTTTAACTATTCCTACAAGAAATCACAGTGCTAGAAACTTACATGTGAGTTTAGGCAGAGTGCTGAGTTAGATATCCAAGATCAAAATGCTCCAAGTCTCTTGTGAGAAATAGTATTTAAACATTACTAACAAACATGTCTCTAATGCCCTCCCAAATTACACCATGTTGACACTTAGGTTTTTCCCAGGCAAACAAACTGCATTATTTAGCAACACCTGCTCAGAAACTTACAACAATAAAAAGCATTTCACATATACACTCTAGCAGAAACCAGAGCAATAAAGCACCTTCCACATGTAAATTCTGGTCATAAACTTTAGCCTTAAAACAATGGGCATGCAACCTTCATCCAGATGCACTGGAGCCGAATTCTAACATGAAAGGGTCACAACATGCTTCATTGGGCCAGTAGAGTGCAATGTTGTCACATATTTTGCAGTTCCACATTTCACAGTATTCTTTTACACTCAAGAAACATGCCTGTATTTTACATTTATTTACAAATGCCAGAATTATATATTCTGTTTGACTAGGCTGGCAGCCTTCACCCCCCCCCCCCACAGATTTATTCTCTTATGTATTGATAACATGTGCACTTAAAGAAAACACCAAATGCATTATGGAGAATTAGGTCTTGATATAGTTTCTGAGAAATTTGCTAGAAAGTTTTAAAAGGCGTCAGATATATGGTCATGTATGGTTAGGTACTTCCAGTAGACTTACATAAGTCATTTGGCTACCACTTTATACCATTCTGATCATAGCAAACGTATATATTTGACACATTTTTTTTTCTGGCTAACAAACTCAGTATCTGAATTATATCATCAGTGTGTTCTTATGTAATAATAACTAAGAAGTCTGCCAAAGACTGATATTTTGGTCATTTTAAATATTGTAGAAAAATACATAATCTAATGTCATTTTCATTCATTCCTCAGCTGTTTGGTTCGGATCCAATCCTTGGATCCGACTCAGTTGCTTCTTCCAGCTTGTGGGACACTGAAACTCTCAAGCTCCTCCCTTTACTCATAATGCCCTAGTCACTTAACATACCTCAGATCTTGTTTGCTGTCGTAGCGTTTGGATGTGGTTGCTGTAAACTCTCAAGTGAGCTACTATAGTATCTTTTTCATGTGTTAAATTTCACTTTTTATAACTCATTTTTTTCTATACATCTTTTGATCTTTTCTCTCTTTTATATAACTTTTATAACTTTTAGAAAGTTATTATTTATTTATTTATGTATGTAGTTGACATTTGTTTACCGGGATAGTCTGACTGAGTCAGCAGAACCCGTTTTCAGAGGAAGCCCGGGGAGAAAATCTCCAAGTACCTGCATAATTTGCAATTCAAACATAGCTTTCTACATTTACGTAACAGCTTTCATTTTTAACAATACGCATTTGAAAAGTTTCAACAGAAATAAATGACAAGTATATAATATATGTAATAACCAAGATGTAGTATGTATAATAAAGAGTGTCACTGTTTGTTTGAGTGATGACAATGACGTATGTTATATATACAATTAACATAAAAAAGGAGTAGGGAAGATGCAGTAGAAGTGAAATCAGATTAGATATTCTTATTAGTTTACTCTTTTGAGTATCGTCTAATACCATAACTGGCAGTACTGTTCCTTAAAGTACTTTGTTAATACCATCTTTGAATTACCATTGTTGGCAGTTTCTCCCCTTTCTTGTAAATAAAACAGATAACCCTTTCTTCTAACTTTCTGTACTTATTTTTTCCCTATGTCTGATAAACCTTCTGGTTTTAAAAAATGTATGGCCTGGGGCCACAAAATTCCAAACTTGGATGCACATTCAAAGTGCGTATATTGTTTAGGGCCTACTCACCTCAGTGCTGACTGTGACATCTGTAAAGGGTTTAATGCCTATTCCTTGATTGACAGAAAGAATAAGTTGATTCTTAGGGGCTTGCTGCCCTCTAAACTGGCTTCTACAGCCGCTAAAGCTCAACCCCCTAAAAGAACAGACAAAAGAGGAGAGTCTCAAAATAAAGAGTCTTGAAAAAGATCTCCAGAGTCAACATCTTCTACTGCTTCAGCTCCGATTTCATAACCTCCTCTTAAGCAGGCTACAAAGTAGGATCTGACAGTTTGGGATCCAACATCTAAACCAGAAAAATCACCATGGATCCACTCACCTCAGATATTGTCAGTTCTAAGTACCTCTTGGCTCCCATCACCTTTTTTTGGCATCACCTCAATACCATTCAAGGCCTTCATCCATTCTATCTTCCAAGAGTCTTACAGAACTTGATGTGGACAGGATGATGAGGAAGTTCCTAAGGATGCAGATGCAAATGGGAGTTCTCCCGGCCCTGACCCTATCGGATTGGGAGATCCTTGTCAGTACCACTCCTCCATTGTTAGCTCATTCTCTGATCCAGCCTTCAGTTTTGGAGCTATTGGATCAAAAAGCCCTAGAGTCATCTGCCTTGGATTTGAAGATGTTTGAGTCTTTGACTCTGATGGTGTCTCTGAGCAGTCCGGCTCAAAGTACCTTGGATCTGGACTCTGAAAGCTGTGATATCAGCACCATCTGTGGGATGGTGGATTCAGCTCTGAAGCTGTTAGAGCAGTTTCTGCCCCTTGGATCTTCAGCACTGGATAGTTCATCTCTGACTCCTTCCTCGAGTAGTTTTTCTTGAGGCTGAAGGGAGTTGTTGGTCCGTAACCATGTCATATCGGATCCATTGGTCTCTTTTTCTCTGAGGCATTCTGCTTTGTTTTCTGTTTCCAGAATTTGGACTTTTCTTCATCTTCGGCTCCAACTACACAGTTCCATTTGATTCTACATCCAGAGGCTCAGTCTTCTGGTCCACCGGGACAGCCAGCCCAAACCAGTCTCCAGACAACCCAGCAGGGCATATTAATCTCTTCTGATACTTCTCTGGATCATCCCACTGATGAAGATCCTAGGAAGAGAAAGTGTAAAAAGAGGCACTTAGACTGTCCTCAAGAGTCTTTAAGGGATGAATACTGACTTTGATGAAGGGGAAGGGTCCCCTAGATCACTACCCAACAATGTCCCATTTGGAGACATCTTGGAGTTCCTAAAACAAAGGGGTGGTTGGTCCCCCAAAAACCATTCCCAGGAGGAGTCCGTGTTCCTGGAGGCCTTTAGTGCTGCCACTGAAGAGCTCATTGATGTGGCCTCTCGATCGGCATGGAAGGAGCCTGATATAGCTGAGCCTATCCATATGTGACCAGATAGAATCCTGGTACCACCTAAGGATAGAACATATTGGAGTAAAGGAGTTCCCATTGATGCCAGGGTCATTGCAGCAGTCCTAAGAAGGAACTGGCAGAACAAAGTTCCTCTGTCCACCCCCCAACAGGGAGTCTAGGGTGTTGGACAGATTTGGGAAACATGTCTACTCTTCAGTGACCTTTCCCCGTAGGTCACTAAATTATTTTGCACATGTTATGAGACTCCAGAGAAATTTGATTAAAGAACTTTCCAAATCCCTCTCTGGGACCACATCCTCTGAGGCAGAGAGTACTATATCCTCGCAGTTGGATACCCTTCAGTCCATTTCTAACTCATCCATGAAGCTTACCTCACATGCAGCTCAAGGTATGTCCTGGGTGGCAGGTTCAAGCATTTCCATCAGATGATATGCCTGGATGAGCTTGTGTGACTTTGTGTAACCCTTCAAATCCTCCTTTGTCAGTGTTCCTTTTTCTGGAAGTTCTTTATTTGGCCCTAAAGTTAAAAAAACACTCTAGGTGTAAACAAGAAGGAAAGACCCTGACCGCTGTGGGCATGCATTTCTCGACCCTTCAACAAACCTTTAATAGAAACCAACAAGGCAGACAGAAAATGTGGTTCAAAAAAATCCCAGGGTCCCTTCCAAGATGCATGTGGGACAGTTCCCCCAGGGGCAGAGGGGGACTCTAATGGAAGACACAGTCTCCTTGGCAGAGGTGGTTTGCATAAGCAGGGATCTAGGGATGTTCATCGTGTTACACTGCTGCAGTCATCACACTTGGGTTATCCTGCCATCAGGCGGTCCCGCAGTCGGCCAGAGTTCCAAAGTCTTGGTCCAGTGTCGGATGCTGACACTTCTTCCCTGACGTCAGTTCGCCAGGGGTATATAAGATGCATCCGACGCCATTTTCTATAGTCTTTCTTGCTGCGCGGTGATCGAAGCAGAAGCAGTTCGCAAGTGCCAGTCGCCCGACTCCTGAGATTTTTGAAGTTGAATTTCAGATCCGAAGTCTTCAATAAAGCTAAGTACCCCATTGGGGAAACTTTTTTCTTGCCTCAGACCGATGTCAGAAAAAGTTAATAATTGTATTTCTTGTGGGAAGCAAATACCTCATAAGGACTTCCACTCTTACTGTATTCCATGCCTAGGCCCTGATCACAACGTCACAAGTTGTCAGTTTTGTGCTTGATTTAGCAAACTCACTATAAAAAGACGTTTTGATTTTGCTTTGCACTACTTTGGCCGAAGGTTCAATTATACTATGCCGTCGGATCAACCGACGACTGCAATTCTGAAAAAACGCAAAGACAAGAATAAAGACAGGCATCCGAGGTCCAAAACCGACGACGAAACCTCTTCTAGGCCAGTCGCTGGTTCTCAGTGAGGTGCTTTCACAGCCCCTGACACCCACTACCTCAGAGCCACAGGCCGCCTCCGACTCCCACGTGGAGACAACTAGGCCTCTGGAAACTCAAGGTATTGGGCCTATGGAAACTAATCCCTCAGATGGGTCTGGAGCCGCTGAGCATTGCCCGGCTTCTGAGGGTGTTTTCAGACCTTCACAACTTACCATTAAATCAACAGCCAAGACAAAGGTACCATTAAAGACAAAGAAACAAGTACAGCATTCTCCTGGACAGTCCTCTATGCCTAAGAAACAGATGCTTAAAATGGCCGAAGACTTCATTACTCTAATCAGGGGTTCCCATCCCCCTCCTGAGAAAAGGCCTAGGCAGGATACAGACTATGACTCCTCTGATCAGGTTTCCATTTCCTCTGATTCCTCTTCAGACCAGGGATACTCTTTACCCCCCCTATGAGGACTCTGATGCTGAGGAATCTATCCCTTCAGCCTCTCCTCCTGAGGATTACTCTTTTGGGGAAACTTTACATACCATGAGGGAACATTTCCATTGGGAAGGTCAGGAATACTCAGAATCCAAGAAAAGGCTCAGGGATTTCCTCAGCACAGGCCCCTGGCTATTCTGCCTGTACTAGACATTGTGGATGATGTGTTCTGTGAATCCAGCTTCTCTCCTGACTCTTTGCCCCCTGCTCTAGCCAAGCCAGATAGGTATTAGAGTCCCTGACTCTCGCACGTTTCTTTACAAAAACCCTTCTGCTGATCCAGAAACTATTTTCCAGGGTCCAAAAGGGGTTAAGGCTTCCATTGCAAAAAATCCAGTACCCTCTGACAGAGATTCCAGAGCTCTGGATAGATGGGGGAAGAAAGTATACACGTCTGCAACTTTAGCAATAAGAGCTTTAAATTGCCAGTTTCACATGCTTAAGTACCAACAATATTTAATGGCTCAGTTAAAACAGAAAATGCTTGCTAGCTCAGAAGCTCCTGATTGTAAAGAAATGCAGGATTTACTGCTTGCAGTTGAACAGGTGGGAAAACATACTCTGCAATGTGGTTTTGATTCTTTAGAGGCCTCTTGTAGAGCCGCAGTTACAGGTTCTGTTATTCGAAGACATGCTTGGTTAAAAGAACAGAGTTTACCTGAACATGTTAAGGCAAAGTTATTGGATGCTCCTTTACAACATGATACCTTGTTTGGTGTTAAGGCAGAAGAGGTGTTAAAGAAAATGGAGGATAAAGCTAAATCTATGCAAACAGTCAATGATTTCTTACAGGTACAGCCACCTTGGTTTAGCAGAAATTGGCCAACCAAAAATTGGTCCTTTCCAGTGTCAGACAGGCCACAGAGAGGCAGATACAGACGCCCAAGAGGCAGATCTCAACCCCAAGGCTCAAACAGACAATGACAGTGGGGCACCTCAACCCCAAAAGGAGGTGAGGACAAGTCTCAACCTTACAGGAAACAGTCACAATGACTTTCCCTTGGGTACGCCAAGTACGTCCCTTCTGGAAGCCCCCTTGGGGGGAAAACTAGCACTTTTTTCTCAAAACTGGCAAACAATCACCCAAGACAAATGGGTCCTGAATATTGTGTCTCAAGGTTACAGATTCCACTTCCATACTTTACCAAAGCTTAAAGGAATGCCAAACTTGCCACAAAATCAATGGGCAGAGGCACAAAAACAAATTTCAGCCCTCATGGACATGAGAGCTATACAAAAAGTACCACAACAGGAACAAGTACAAGGATTTTACTCAAGACTCTTCCTGGTCCCCAGAAAGGACAAAGCCTGGAGGCATACTACTAATACCATATGCCAGACTGCATATGAGGAAATTACAGTGGTACCTAAAAAGTGTTTGGACTCAACATTCTCACAGTCTAGAAGCAGTAATTCCAATAATTCCCTGCCTACAACAGGAGTTTCGATGGTGGGCACAGGCATGTCACCTAAACAAGGGTCAGCCTTTTACCCAACTCACAGCCAGGCAAACTCTAACAACAGATGCTTCGGATTACGCCTGGGGAGCACACATGGCAGGAACATGCATTCAGGGCAAGTGGACCACAGAGCATCTTCACATCAATCAAAAAGAGATGTTGGCTGTTCAAAATGCCCTAACAGCTTTCAAGGGCCTTCTACACCCAGGACAACTATTACTAAAGACAGGTAGCATCACAGTAATGTGGTACATAAACAAACAAGGGGGCACTCACTCTTATCCCCTATGCAGGCAAGCCATGACCTTGTGGAACACAGCTCTAACGTACCAAGTTCACCTGCAAGCACAATTCCTGCCAGGAAAGAAAAATACTCTGGCAGACGACCTAAGCAGAAATATCATGGACCCTCACGAATGGAAATTGAACCCACAAATCTTCAGCATGATAACACAAAAATGGGGATGCCCAGACATAGATCTTTTTGCCTCCCATCTGAATTGTCAACTACAAAAATTCTGCACAAGGACTTATCACAAACAAGCATGGAAAGTGGATGCTCTTCTGTTCAGCTGGAAAAACCTAAAAGTCTATGCCTTCCCACCACTGCCTCTCCTTTCAAAGGTACTCCTAAAAGCCAGACAAGAAAAAACACAGATGATCCTGATTGCTCCAGACTGGCCATGTCAGCACTGGTACCCTGTCTTAAGGAACTTGGCTCAGGGCCCACCATGGATTTTGCCCCAAATTCCACACCTTCTGACTCAACAAAACAATCAGATCCTGCACGGTCAGCTCAAAACCCTAAACCTGGCTGCATGGCAGATACTTTAGTCAAACAGGCAACACCTCTCTCTAAAGCTGTTATGGATGTCATTTTGGAGGCCAGGAGGCCGAGCACCAGGAAAGCTTACTCAGAAAAATGGAAGAGATTCTGCAATTGGAACCAGGCTCACAGCCTTGACCCTCTTGTTCCAAACATTCCTCAGATTTTACAATATTTAACCGAGATGCTGGACAGAGGCCTATCCTTTTCATCAATTAGACTTCACGCCTCTGCCATTTCTGCACATTACAACACGGATCCTCCTTTATTCTCTCATCCCTTGCTAAAGCAGTACCTCAGAGGGGCTAAAAACATAAGACCGCCCCGGAGAGTACCAACACCAACTTGGGACCTCAATTTTGTTTTGGAAAAACTGACCTTACCACCTTTAGAGCCAGCCAATACAGCCGATCTAAAATTTTTATCATGGAAAACAGCTCTGCTCCTGGCAGTAACTTCAGCATGAAGAGTTTCAGAGCTACAGCCATTAATGGCAGTGGAACCTTTTATAATTTTTCATCAGGATAGGGTATCTTTAAAGACAAACCCTACCTTCATGCCAAAGGTGATATCTAGTGTGGCTCTTAACCAAACCATCCATTTGCCTACTGTTTATCCAAACCCCCAAAATAAAGGGGAGAAACTTCTGCATTCTTTGGACATACACAGGCAGCTACGCTTCTACTTGGACAAAACAAAAGCTTTCAGGAAAACTGATCAACTGTTTGTAGTATATGCTGCAGGATCACAAGGCAAGGCTATCTCAAAGCAGACTATATCCAAATGGATAGGACACTGTATTCGGTACTGCTACACACAGCATGGAAAATCAGTCCCTAATAACATTAGGCCTCATTCCACCAGGGCAACAGCCACTTCTGCAGCCTTTCTCAGAGGAGTACCTACCAAGGAAATTTTGGAGGCTGTAACTTGGAGTTCAGTGCACACCTTCACCAAGCATTACCACCTGCCTCATTACTCTAAATCCAGAGCAGGATTTACCACTGCAGTTCTGCAGGGCCTCTTAGCCAATCCTAACTCTTTATAGACCAGCCACCCAAACTTAGCTTTGGGATTCAACCCAAGTGTGATGACTGCAGCAGTGTAACACGATGAACATAGTACAGTTTTGTACCTACCATAAATGTAGATATTCAAGTGTTCACACTGCTGCAGTCCAGGTTACCCTCCCTCCATCCCCTCTGAACTAGCTGGACTTATCTATACCCTTCTATCCTATACAACCTTTAGGGTGTATTTGCTGCTAACTGAAGGTATTGTTTTTATTTTATATGTATATTTTTGATTAGCAGGATAACCCAAGTGTGATGACTGCAGCAGTGTGAACACTCGAACATCTACATTTATGGTAGGTACAAAACTGTACTATACTTTCTCTGACAGATCATGTCAATGCTCCTGAAAGGAGGCCTGACTGTCCATCTCCGGAGGCAGTCGGGGGTCATCTGTACCTGCACTAGAGAGCCTGGCCAGAAATTACAAAAGATTCATGGGTGCAGAGGATAACATCCAGAGGTTGTATAATACCATTTTCTCATCAACCCCAGCTGGTATCAAATAAATTACCTGATGTCCCACCTAATCAGAGGGAAGCAGCAGCACTAGAAATATACAGGCTGCTAAAAAAGAGAGTCAACCAAGAGGTCCCCCCAGACCAGAAAGCGTCCGGAACTTACTCAAGATTCATTTTAGTGCCAAAGAAAACAGGGGACTGGATACCAATCTTGGATTTCATAGGTTCATAGGTTTATACTAGGCTAACTGCCCTAGGGCATTTATAAGCCTAGCCCAAAGTTATGTGGCTTACGCCGCCCCTTATGTTAGAAATACTGTGCCCATTAGTTTGTTGTGCCTCTGTCCAGTAGTGACACAGAGATGATTCCCGGGGTAAACCTACGATCTCCCATCCACCGGTCAAGATTTCTCTTGAACAGAGCCAGCGAGGTGCTCTGCCTCACATGGACCGGGATTTTATTCCACAGCATGGGGAGTCTCTGGGTGATAAATCTATCCCTCCAGCACGTCCTATTTATATCCGTGCTAAGGTTTAAGTCTCTTGCTCTAGTGGTTTTGGTGGATTTGGATTTTTGAGGTGGAGCATGTCCATTAATTCGGGTTGGTCATGGCCTTGTATGTCAGGCACAGGTCACCTCTGAGCAGACGGTATGCAACTGAATAGAGTTGGAGTTTCTTCAGTCTGGCAGCATATGACAGGTTTTGGAGTCCCTTTATCCTTTTGGTGAGGAACTTTTGGGGTCTCTCCAATTGCTGCAGGTGTCGGGTGAGATACATCCCGAATGGGGCATTGTACTCGATCATTGGTCTGATAAGTGAAGAGTACAGGGGAACAATGACCTCACTTGATCTGGATGTGAATCCCTTCATGATCAGGTGGGCAATGTAGAAGGTCTTTCGAACCACTTTAGCAACGTGAGCGTCAAACGAGAGGCCACTGTCAACCTGGGTCCCCAGGTCCCTCATAACCTCTTCTGTGCTTAGTGGGTTGCCACCTATATTGTAGCTTGGGGGTTACCTTGTTTTTCCCGAAGGGTATGACTATACACTTTTTTGCGTTTAACTTCAGGCCATGGCTCTGGCACCAGCTATCAGTTTCCGTGAGACCCCTCTGAAGGATGTCTGTGTCCGATGTACTATCCACTATGGCACCCAGTTTGCAGTCATCCGCAAACTTTGTCAGCCATAGTCCTCCTATGTTTGCCTGTACTTCTGAGAAGTAGATGCCAAACAATAGGGGGCCATGGACTGAGCCCTGTGGGACTCCACTTGTAACCGGCTTGGAGTCTGACATGGCACCAGCAACTCTAACCCTGTGGGTTCTGTCCTTTAGCCAGTTTGCAACCCATCTTGTGACATATGGGTTTACATTTAAGCTGGTAAGTTTCTCTATAATACCCGAGTGGGGTATTGTGTCGAAAGCTTTTGCAAGGTCAAGGTAGGCTGTATGGACTGCCTTTCCCTCATCAATGGCCTTGGCGACTGTTTCGAAGAAGTCGACCAAGTTCAAAAGGCAAGATCTGCCCTTGACAAAGCCAAACTGGGTTGGGTCCAAGGTCTGCAAGTCCCCTATGTCCTCGTTTATGAGTTCCATTATGATCCTCTCCATAGCTTTGCAGACCAGGCTTGTTAAGCTTATGGGGCGGTAATTACCAGGGTCCGTAGAGGCACCGCCTTTGTGGAGTGGGACCACAGTTGCCGTACGCCACTCCTTTCAGCAAACTAAATTTGATCAGTTCATTATACAAAGTTTCAGGTGGTCACAGGTCAGTTGATTCTGCTATTTCTGCACAAGGATGACTGGATGTGCTCAATAGATCTTCAGGATGTGTACTATCATATAAAAATTAACAGACAATCCAGGAGATATCTAGCTACTGACTGGGAGCCATTCAGAGCATTGCCCTTTGGTCTCACCACAGCCCCCAGGGTGTTTACCAAGTGCATTGCAGTAGTTGCAACTCACTTGAGACTGCAGGCATTTTGGGTGTTTCCATATCTAGATGACTGGCTCATAACTACTGTGACCAGGCATCATCTAATTCAAGATTGGGAGTTCTTACTCCAGTTATGCTCTCATCTGGGGATCTTTGTCAATTACAAAGAATCTCAACTCGAGCCTACTCAGATATTGGAATTCATTGGTTCAATACAGCCACTCAAATAGCTTCTCTTCTTCTGTCCCGGGTCCAAACAATTCAGGTCCAGGTCAAAAAGATCATTCAAAGCTCTTCTCTTTCAGCTTGTCTGATACTTCAAGCATTGGGATCCACATCAACAGCAATCCCTCTTGTACCATTAGCAAGGTATCATATGAGGATCTTGCAATGGACACTCACTCAATGGTCTCTTCTCCAACAACCTTTATCCAGTCAAATCAAAATAACACAGGCTTGCAGAAATTACCTTCTATGATGGATCCATTCCAATCAAATACAAGAAGGCTGTCCTGTTGTTCTTCCTCAGCCCAAGGCTACAGTGACCATGAGTGCCTCCCAGATTAGGTGGGGGGCACTACTTGAGAAGAATGGTGAAGGCACATGGTGCCCTGAAGAGGCCAACATCCGTATCCGTGTCCTAGAGATGAGAGCTGTCCTCTTAGGTTCGCAGGCCTTCCAGGACTCTCCTAACAGGACTATTGTGATTCAGAAGGATAATGTGTCGCCGGCCTGGTATATCAACAAATAACGGGTAATCAGATCTTATTCCCTTTGGCAAGAAGCTATGGGACTATGGCAGTAGGCGATCTCTTACAATCACTTTTTGATAGCAATGCACATCCCAGGGAAGTCTAAGTGATTGTAGACAAGTTAAGCAGGTCTATCCTAATGCCTCGCGTGTAGTCTCTCAACATGAAGGTGGTAGAGAGCATTTTCCATTGATGAGGCCACCCATGCTGTGATCTGCTTGCATCTCCCCTCAGTATAAAGTGCAGCAGGTTCTTTGCCCTGATCTCCCCAGTGGGGGATTCCCCAAGAGATGCTTTACTTAAAGCTTTGCCCTCCAGTCTGCTTTGTGCTTAACCCACAGTAACCCTCATTCCCAAATTTCTTCAGAAAGCATCTCGATTGAATAGCACAGATATCCTCATTGCATCCTACTGGCCTTGTCAGATCTGGTTTCCCTTCCTTTGGCCTCATCTTGTACTCCTATCCTGGATTCTGGATCTAATTCCAGACCTTCGGTCTCACCTGACATACATGACTCATCCAGACATTTCAGGCATCAAGCTGACTGCATGGTTTCTCCAGTTCCAGGCTCTCCACCCTTGTGTGTCATATCCTTTTATCTTCCCACACAGCTTCCACTAGAAAAGTTTACAAAAGTAAATGGAAAAGACTTGTATTTTGGGCTCATAAAAATAATTTAAATCCCTTTTCAGCTCCGATTTCTAAAGTTCTTGACTTTTTAGCTACAATTTTCAATGAAGGGGCTAGCTCATCTGTAAAAGTACTATTAGCAGCCATTTCTAATTTTCAGATGTGAGTAAATAATTCAACTTTAGCATCTTCCAAACTTTTCAAAGCCTTTCTCAGAGGAACATAATTACATAGACATCCATTAAAGGATCCTACTCCTTGGGATTAAAATATTGTTTTGCAGAACTTAACTCAATCCCCTTTTGAGCCATCAACTCAGTGGGAACTAAAACTTCTGACCTGGAAAACTGTCTCATTGGTTGCTATTACTTCTGCCAGTAGAGTGTCGGAATTAGAGGCCCTGTCATCTAAACCCCCTTATTTGATCTT